>NC_135501.1:16113657-16311157 GCF_052857255.1 Amblyomma americanum
TGCAAAGAAAAGTGTGCTAGTACCCCGCAGCGTCGTCCATGTGACCAAGGGCCATGCCACTCTTTGGACTGTCAATCATTCCAACGAACCTGCAGTATTGCCATGTGGTTTAAAACTTGCTGGCTTTGAAGAACGTTTTTCTGTACCAGTTGCCGCGATCACTGACAACGTGTCTCGTCCAACTAGACGCCGCGATCTGAGCGACTCTCAATTCCTAGCCATGGTCAACAAATCCCTACCCACTAGCGACCGCCAGGTACTAGTGGCCGTTCTTATGAAGCATGCGGACGTCTTTGACTTTGGTCGCGACCAACCACCGCCGATTCCAGCTTCCCGTACCCATCACATGATCAATACTGGATCTGCACAGCCGATTCGCCAGAAGCCATACCGCGTCTCGCCTTCCGAACGTCAGATAATCGATGAACAAGTCCGTGACATGTTGCACCGCGGCATCATTCAGGAATCTTCAAGCCCGTGGGCTGCTCCAGTGATCCTTGTCAAAAAGAAAGATGGCACTTGGCGATTTTGTGTCGACTACCGCCGGCTTAACACTGTCACAAAGAAGGATGTTTACCCGCTCCCGCGCGTTGATGATGCCATTGACTGCCTCCACTCAGCCTCTTACTTTTCCTCGGTGGATCTACGGTCCGGGTACTGGCAGATCCCGATGCACCCGCAAGACAAAGAGAAGACAGCATTCGTGACACCTGACGGGTTGTATGAATTTAATGTTATGCCTTTCGGCCTTTGCAACGCTCCTGCCACTTTTGAACGATTTATGGATACGCTTTTACGTGGCCTGAAGTGGCAAGTTTGCATGTGTTATCTGGACGATGTTGTTATTTTTGGTAGGACCTTCGCCGAACATAACAGCCGCTTAGCCATTGTCCTAGACTGCATAGAGAGAGCGGGCCTCGTGCTGAACTCGAAGAAGTGTCGCTTCGGTGAACGCCAAATTACTGTGCTTGGTCATCTCGTTGACAAGGATGGCCTCAGACCCGACCCGCAGAAGGTTGAAGCTGTAAGCAGTGTCAAAGAACCCAAATCAGTGAAAGAGCTCAGGAGTTCCCTAGGACTTTGCTCATATTTTCGGCGTTTCGTTCCCAAGTTTTCTGATTTAGCCTACCCGCTTACAAGTCTTCTGCAGAAAGACACCCCTTTCCACTGGACTCCCGAATGCCACTCCGCGTTTCGGCAGCTCAAGTTTCTCCTCACCTCGCGGCCAATATTGCGTCATTTCTGCCCAACAGCACCGACTGAACTCCACACTGACGCCAGCGGCATCGGCGTGGGTGCTGTGCTTATCCAACGCCATGAGGGCAATCAACACGTTGTCGCTTATGCAAGTCGCACCCTCAGCAAGTCGGAACGCAATTACACTGTAACAGAGCAAGAGTGTCTCGCCGTTGTTTTCGGCGTACAACCGTTTCGTTCGTACCTTTATGGACGTGCTTTTACAGTCGTCACAGACCATCACTCTCTGTGCTGGCTGGTCAATCTACGCGACCCCTGCGGTCGGTTGGCCCGCTGGGCGTTGCGCCTTTAAGAGTTTAACTTCAAAGTGTCTTACAAAAGTGGCCGCCAACACGCCGACGCAGATTGCCTCTCGCGGCTGCCGCTCACGGTTACTACTTCCGATGATGAAAACTTCGATGACTATCTCGCTGCCGTTTCCCAAGAGTTTCCAGATCTTGGCACTTTCCAGATGGAACAACGCAAGGATCAGCACTTGGCGCCGCTTTTTGCCGAAGCCCGTGACCCGACATCCGCAAGCCCTTTCTGCGTTCGCGACGGTTTACTCTACAGAACGAATTACTCGCCTGGAGGTGCGCGCTTTCTCCTCGTCGTTCCGGCTACTCTGTACTCCTCTGTTCTGCAGGCAATGCACGATGACGTCACGGCTGGGCACTTGGGGTTTGCCAGGACCCTTAACCGCATCCAAGAACGTTCTTACTGGCCAAAAATGCGTCACATGGTTCAGCGCTACGTGGCCACCTGCGTGCAGTGTCAGCGGTTCAAGCTTCCCACGACTTCTCCGCCTGGACGCCTGCATCCTTTGCCACCTCCAAGCACGCCATATGAACAAGTTGGACTCGATCTGCTCGGCCCGTTTCCCCGCTCGTCCAACGGTAACCGCTGGATTATAGTGTGCGTTGATCACCACACCCGTTACTGTGAGACCGCCGCTCTACCTTGCGCCACCGCTGCTGAGGTCTCGCTCTTCCTTCTTCGTGCTGTCATCCTCCGGCATGGACCTCCTCGAGTTGTTATCAGTGACCGCGGCCGCCAGTTTACGGCAGACGTTGTGGAAGAGCTTCTGCGTCTTAGTTCATGCCATTTTCGCCACTCGACGCCGTACCACCCCCAGACTAATGGACTGGTTGAACGTACCAATCGGACACTCACGACCATGCTGTCCATGTATGTCGATTCCCGCCATAAGAACTGGGACGACGTGCTTCCCTTCATTACATACGCCTATAACACGTCGAGGCATGAAATAACTGGTTACAGCCCATTCTTCCTTCTTTATGCCCGTCCGCCTCGAAGCTCCCTCGACAGCATCTTACCTTTCTCTCTCGACACCGAGCCTTCTCTTGCCAACACTCTATGTCGCGCTGAAGAAGCCCGTCGGATTGCCCGGATACGCACCTTGGCATCACAGCATCGCTCTAAGCAGCGTTATGACCGCCGGCGCAAGGATGTCTCCTACCTGCCCGGTGACGTTGTATGGTTGTGGACGCCCCTACGCAAGCGTGGCTTATCAGAAAATCTGCTATCCCACTACACAGGCCCGTTCATCGTTGTTGCTCGCCTCAATGACCTCAACTATGTCATCTCTCCCCAATCAACGCAAGGACGCCGCTCAAGGACAACCCAGGTCATGCATGTCGCACGGCTGAAGCCATTCCACTCTCGGGACCCCGATTGATTGACTGGCCCAGAAGGCTTCGTCTGCGAACGGGGAAATGTCACGTGCTGCGCATGGGCTCTGAGGAATAAAGAAGACGTGCGGCGGCTAGAAGTAGAAGAGAAAGTCAAGTATCCTGCCGCCGGCGCACCAGGCTCCTCTCGACCTGCCTTGTAAATATTATTTGTAAATAGAACCTGTAACAATATTATTTCTGGCAATTCTGCAGCACTTTAGCTATAAAAAACCAAGCCAAGTACAAAGTCAACCATTCGATAAACGTAAACAAAATGGCAGGCGCGTGGAGCATGGAAATGACTTCCAAAAGGTAAAGTGCTCAGTTACATATTTAAATACTTGCGAGCTAACCGAACAAAGAATGTCAACCAGCAAGAAAAACGCAACCCAAAATGATCGACCCTCGTGGGAAAGGCCCTGCTTCACGGTCGGCCGCTGCCGTTGGCTGCTGCTGGGACCAAGAGTAACAGTTATCCACGACAGCTTCTAGTGTCAAGAGGTTCACAGCAAAATTAATATTTCCTTAGCCGAACTAAATAATTACAATTTCTAACTTTGGCAGTGCGAATGCTATTTTTTTCGCGTCGCTTGTTTCTGCTGCACATCTGGTGTCCAGAGTACACATTGGGTTCGAGATCCATTGCGAATGAGTTCCCTAAACTCATTCGATGGTGAATGTCATTCACCTAATGACATTAAATGTTCCCGTGTAGCAGCCGAATAATGGCATTAGGTGCTGATGTCATTCGATGGGAATGACATTAGATTTGCCGTGTGGCAGGGGTATAAGTCCTCAAAAGTAACATTCATAATCGCTAGTTAACGTGATGACAAGGAGGTCATTCTTAATGTCTCCTTTGGAACGGATGTCAACGGCTGTCTTCAATCTTCTGCCTTGCGTTCACAATTGTCGACTGAGGGCTAGATGCAACACTGAAGTCCGCGGTAATGTCCCCGTTTGCGCTAACTGTATACTACCAAAATATCTTGACTCGAATGAAACTACTTTGTGCTTCTGGATTGCCATTTTGCACAACGGAGTTGATGGAGGCATGGAGTGCAGCCCACTTGCGCGCAGATGTGCACATGTGGTGAAGGGGAATGCAGCACGATGAGGGGATGATTTGATGACATGCCAGTCATGCGTCTGCCAGCTTGATGCTAGTTCGTACTGCCCCTGTTTGGCGCGGGATGTGAATGCACGATCGATTCATACACACTACTACTGTGGACTATTCAAATGATCAAAATATTGCACTTCTTGAAGTTTTTACGGCTCCTTGTGCATTTTGAGGCATGAAAATACAAATAACCGCTCCATTATGGCCATTGTACCGGTAGAACTTATACTGAAATAAAGTATGAACCAACCAAACTTTCCTCTTTTTTATAGCCGATAATTCGTTGTATCTATGTTCATTCAACTATAGGTTTAATTATAGTGAATGAGGTTCAACTAAAGTTAAAGTGGAATCAAATAGCAAATGCTGTCTCAAATTTAGTCAGAATTTTGAATATTCTCACACCTCTAATATTTCTTGCTTCAGCCTTGCTTGATTGCCAAAAATGACAGTAGGAGGAAATTTATATGCTGATTACATGAGTGAATTTGGTAATATATCATTTAATTGATTTTTCAGGTCGACAAGATATAGACACCCCACGCTCGCAACAACGTGAGTGGGCCACATTCAATTCTGTATAGTGCTGTTTCATTTCCAGACAACTCTTAAGATTGTCATGACTGCTGTGAATGGCAGTGTGAGATGGCCTATCGTTTCCCATGACATTACCCCTATTCGTGTCATTGCAGTTCAAGGAGAAGTTCCATAAGCTGTGGATATGGGGGCGATTTGTCAGCCTCTAAAATTTAGATTATGGTCTTTAAAAATAACTGATTGGCAGATCTGCTCCTAGGACCGGGAGTATGAGGCTGCAACATGTAGCGCTACCATCGAGACCAGTGACCCCACTAACTGCTGTCCAGGCCCCACATTATTTCTGAATTTTAATGCGACAGTGTTAGGGATCCCTTGTCACAGAAAACTCTGCAGTGGCATTGGCCGTGGGTGGAAAGTCCTAATGGAACAGGGAAATACAAAATTCAGGAACAGCTGAGGAATGTTCAGATACACCAAATTTCTCTGAGAGGTTTCTGTAAACTAAAGAAAGTAACTGAGCTGAAGAGAAAACTGGGTGAATTTTAATGATAGTGGAAATTGAACCTTGGACCGTCAGACTGTTAGACAGGCACGTTACCCACCGACCACGAAATTTTATTATGTTTTGCAATGCATTCTCAAAACCGGGAGTCGACATGCATTTCGCTCATATCAGAAACTTCGAACCTTTTTCAGAATGCACAGCTGCTCCATCAAGCTGGATAAAAGCGGACCTAATAAATGAGTGATGCGTATGAAGGAGACACAGTAATGAACTCGTGTTCTACTCTCTCTTTCCCCTCAAAACTCTTCACAGCGTGTACTCTAGTGCAGCAACTAGTGCGTTCATCTCAGAGCTACTGACCATTTTCAAATGGCACCGAATTAAAAAAAATACTTCTATGCTGTGCGATCAATGTTTGGTGTAAACCAAATTGCGATACCTTTAGCCATACCAAAGCACTGAAAGGGATATGTGCCGTCTTTCTGTAATCATAGATTTTGAACATTTCAGGGTTCAACAGTCGAACCGTGCCGCTCCTGATGGAGATCAGAGGCAATATAAAGAAGCCGAAAGGGAACCACGCAGCTGCTCTGCAGCATAGTCTAGGAGATGAGCTGGTCCCATTGGGTTCGATGAACGATGTTGAGGACCTTGAGGAGAAACTTGGAGACCCCGACAGAAGGGCTCTTCTGGTGAGCCAGATTTTACAGAGGTTGTTTTATAAGAAATGTTTTTCCCACTGCAGGTTTTTGTAATCTCATTCGTAAACATGATAATTCTGCAATCAGCGTTATGTCTGTCAGCACTGTTTTCTCTGGTTATTTAAATTTATGTGGTTACTTGGTGCTCGAGTTCACTTTGTGAAAAGACGAGCTCAGAATCACCTTGAGTGCAGCTTTAAGCCAAAGCTTTGCGGTACAGCATGGGTCCACCATTCTAGAAGGCCGCAGTGGAAAAGACGTAGCTTTTCCTCTGAGCCTCGTGAAGTGGCTGCCATGGCACGGTGCAAGCGTAGCAGCCTGCCGTGAAAAGACTCGACGTAGAAGGATGCAGCGTTCACCCTCCACTCCCTGATTAGCACGAATAAAATTTTCTGGTTTTTGATATCGCCAGGTTGGCAATCATGTAGTATGATTGTGCTTAAGTTTATGGCTGCTCCCAGTAACGAAAATTGAAAGTACCTGCCTAGGAAATGGAACTTTGCCGGGAACCTGCAGGCACGAGAATATGGAATGCAAGATAACTGCATTTTAATTGCTCTCACTGATTGGAATTTTTTGGAACTTGTAGCAAGGTCTTTATTCTTTAGCTGTACAATTTTTTTAGCTTTGTCATTCTTCATCAATGTCTTGTAGTGGCATGTGCAGTCTGCTTGCATGAAATTTGGTGAAATCATCCTTGGGTTTCTGGTACAGTTAAGAAATAAGAAATATTGGGGGGGGGGGGGGGGGGGAATAGGACATGCTTGACGCATCACACTGAAAAGCTGTCGCTCATGGCTTGAGTATGCTTTGATCAGCTTGGCACTAGCACATTCTTCTAAGCAATGTAGTGAAGACAGGTGTATCGCTGCATTTATTTTGGTTGCACATGCGACATTTTTTTGTCATCATGTGCATGAAACAGCAATTCATTGGGGAAAAATAGGTGTCCAAATTTTCGGGGTGCTAAGCATAGAATAAGGTCTTCTTTCCTGTGCTTTGAGTACAATAAATATGACAGTTTATAAAATTCTTGTTCATTCTTTATTTGCATTCAATATCTTATTATAATTTGTGCTGTAATGGTTTTCAGATAAAGCGGCTTACCTTGATCAGAGAGGACACGGCGGATGAGGCTACACGCCTAATCCTGAAAAGTTTTGCCAAGACGCTAGTCGCCTTGCAGTTCACGCTGGAACGCCGAGGGCACAGGCGAATTTTTACGCAGCTTCGTCTGTATAGTGTGGTTTTTCATGAGTTTTTGCATGCCATGTTTGTTTGGTCTTGTTTGCACTTTGTGATGTTTCTTGTCCCTCGTATTTTCTTTAAGTATTTTTTTACAGGTTACTTGATTCACTGTAGCTTTGATTTTATGTGCCTAGCAGCAAATGCAATTGTTTCGAGAAGAATTGATGCCTACTGATAAACCCTTTTTCTTTATACTGGTGCTTCAATTTAACTGGCAACAAGCATTTAACCTTCAGAATTATCTGCTTGAAGAGATGATTGTGACTTCTTTCAGGGCCACCATAGTTTCTTTAGTGGTCAACAAAAAGTAAAAGAGCTCTTTAATTTGAACTTCGATTTCTTTGTACTGACACTTTGGTCCTGTCAACTTGCAGTGCATTAAAAGGGCCCTTTACTTTTAACATTACTGAATTTTAATTTTTGGTCTGTTTTGCATGAGAGTTGATGTAAAGCACTACATCCTAATTATCATAGCTTTACGATCTGTTGAATTTACAAGCTTGTTTCGTTATCTGGAAATCTTCATAAAATGATTGTCTTGTGTACAAAACTCAGCTACAAATTGTGGCATTTTTGTTTGAGCCTTAAAAATGCGCTCAAAGGGAGCCCATCGAGGGTAACAGAAGCTGATGAAACGGTAGATATTGAATTGCCTGTCATCGTTCCAGAAAAATTTACAATATAGCTGATGTAGAAGCAGATATATTGGCAATTAAAAACTGCAATGCGCACGCTCTTGGACGGACGGCTGGTGACGTGGTGGTGACGGACGGCTGGTGACGCAGCGCAAAAGCGCGAATTTTTGAACGTCTTGCAAATTACCAGCTTGCTCTCGAGGACTTGCACGTGGCATGCACGCTCAGTGGCATTTCCACTGCATAATGCACATATTTGATGGCCACTTTCTGAACCCCCTTTTTCTACCCTTTAGCTTAAATTTGTGCTCTTCATTGTCCGCCGTTACTCATATCTAGGCCACCTTCGATTTGAAGCAGACACTCTAAAGTTAGAGGCCAGAAAAGTAAATGGGAAAAACGCAAATCAAAGTGCAGTTGAGTCGCCACAAGAATTTTGACACTGACATTTGTTAGCTAATACTGTCTAGCATTTGCCCTGCCCCCTTCTAGCTGGGCTAGGCTTGGGTTCAGGCCCTGTATTGGTACAGCCACCTCTTTTTATTGGTTTTAAACCCTATTTATAGCCTTTTAGTTGTTTGCTCCTTCCTTTTCTAGTCGAGGTAAGCCTGTCAGATGTCATGTGTGAAAAAGAAAGGTTCCTCTTAGCGTGATGACAATAATGAACCTGATTAGGATTAAGCCATTGGGCAAAGCATTCTCAAATGAGGTGAGGTAATCTGTGGCAGGCCACATTATCAATGGAAACCATGGCAGTGTTACACTACCTCCTGGAAACTTTCCATGCTATGTTGGGCCGGCACCAGACAAATTCTGCAGCGGCACTCAGGTTGTCACTTGCTTGCCTATTGTCGATGCATTAAGGACATTATTGTTATTTGTTGTGAACAGTAAAGATTTTGTGTGGCTCATTTGTATATTGATGCCTGTGAGATGAAAAAATGCATTTAATGTCAAAAATATTAAATTTAAATTGAACATTTTCTCACTACTTGACCCAAATTTGTGATGTTCACAATAAAAAAGATGCCATGACCAGTATCTTGAAGTCGCAGTGTGACACAGCATCTAGAATATGCGCTAAAAGATTGGTTGGTGCTGCTTTCAGCTGTGTAATTAGTGAGCATCAGTAATGCCTGTTTTTATCTGTTGCCGTTTTTATCTTACAAAGGCTGTTTTCAGTGGGATGGAATTTTTTGGATTCGCATGCATTAATTTACTCAAACAGGCTAACAGTAGTTTTCTCTAGGTAAAGTAATGCCATTACAGGAAACTGGAATTACATTCTTTCACAGGCTCAATAGAGCAGATACATATGCTATAGATGATATGCGACTCTTGCTGAATAATCTTGTTCGTAAGAAAAGGTATGATACACAGGTTGTAACATAAAAGTACATGTTTGCGAGCAGCAAATTTTATTTACTGATTTCAGCTCATTGTTTACCAGCATTTACTGAAATTTTTTGCCTTGTTTACAAATATGTGCCAATAATTGGGAAATTGCAAATAGCGGGTCAAATGTGTTTTACTCGGTTTACTTAACAAAAAAGTATAGCGCACATTGGAATTGAATAACGCTTTCAAGTTTTTGAGGTAGAATTAATTTCCCGCAATTTTTAATAGACCATGCTGTAGGTTTTTCCTTTAATTTTGCTGTCTCAGAAAGCAGTTCATTTTGTGAGTCGCAAGGGACACTGTACTCAATTTGTTTTGTACAACTTGCACGCCTTTACAGGTTAGCACAAATTTTTTGCCTACATTTAATGCGCTAATTATGCTTTTGCTGCAGTCTTCTCTATGTTATTACAAGGTTTGACCACATAGCTGAGAATTCATGTTTTGCGCATTCATAATTACAAACTCTTTGATTACAGCTGCTGTGGAGCGGAGGGTGCCTGATGCAGATGTGGCCCGCATCAACTCCCTTTTTTTAAATTGTTTTTTCTGTGGCGCCAGGAACCGGGACGGTGGCCGGAAGGCCCGAATGAATTGACTCGGGCACTCTATCCTCGACTGATGGCGATGGACCTCCACTGATGTAGCTGTTGTGTACTTTCAGTACTTTGTAAAACAAGGGACGTTGCCACATTAGTTGCTTTTTTATAGTACTGTTAAAACCTGTATTAATTGTTTTGTCCCTGTTAAAACTAAAAAGAAAACAAACGCTCCCTGGAGTAATCAAGATATTTTGCATCGGTCACGTCTGAAAAAAATGTTAAGGTCATCGACATCATGTTCTAAACCTGAAAGCAATGCCCAGTTTAACAAAGCGAAAGAAGAGCTCGGTGTTTCTACAAATTCTGCTAAAGATTTTTCTTTTCCTTTTCAACTGCAAAATTTACTGATCAGCAACCCAAAAAAATTTTGGCCTTCGATCCTTCCTAAAGGTACTCCATCGAATTCATTTATTGTTAACGGCAAATTAATTAAGAATCGCAAGAGCATTTCAACTCACTATTTTAGCTCATTCTTTAAGTCTGTTTTTGATCATGACACTTTAGTCACTCCAACATTCCTCTATGCCGAATCATATTCAATTGCTTATGTAACAGTTTCCTTGGAGGGTATTCTTAATATGATACTGAATTTGGATGCGAACAAATCAAGCGGGCCTGATGGAATCTCCAATGCATTCTTCGTTATATACCCATTATGGACATCGCGTTGTCTACATGTACTTTTTTTTAAATCTCTAAGCTCTGGTATTGTCCCTAACTCCTAGAAATTGGCAAAAGTTCTGCCGTTATTTAAGTCCGGCTATAAGCAACATCTTGCAAAATGCTTGAGCATATCATCCATACACACATCATACAATTTCTTAAATGGAAATACATTTTATCTTATGTTCAGCATGGCTTCAGGCAAGCTTTTAGCACATCTACCCAATTAATAGAATTCATGCACGACTTTGCTCATAATCTGGACTGTGGTTACAAAATTGACGCTCTTTTCATTGATTCAAATTAAATGTTCAAATTAAATCTGATATTGAAGGCTTAACCTTATTGACCTGATCTCTACCTTCCTCTCCGAGAGCTTACATTTCAGTTCAGCCCAGTCTTTCGTCGCCCCCGTAATATCTGTTGCGCCACAAGGCTCTGTCTTGGGACCTTTATTGTTTCTATTGTATATAAATGACCTTCCTTGTAACATCACCTCGAACATTTGCATGTACGCTGATGACTGCGTTTTGTATGATGTCATTCACTCTTCAGATGATCATTCTTGCATTAATGAATTATTTTCTAGCTTCTGTAGTTGGTGTGAAAGTTGGCAAATGAATATTAACTTTCGGAAAACTGTTGTCATGCCTTTCAGCAATAGTTCCTCTTCATCGGTTTTTGATTACTCTTTTCATAGTATACCACTTGAAAGGGTGTCTGGGTACATGTATTTAGGAATTATTTTTACTTCCAACTTATCATTGAACAAACATATTAACTTCATTTGTAATAGAGCCGTAAAAAAATTAGGGTATCTTAGACAAACTTTAGCTGAAGCACCGAAAGAAACCAGGTTACTAATGTAAATATCCCTGATCTGTCCAATTCTTGGCTACGCTTGTTTCTTTGGCATAGTAGCAGCGCAAAAAACACACAAAACCAGAAGAACGAGACACCAAAACACAGACGCTGCACTCACAACTGTGTGCGTTATTTTTCTTTGCGCTGCTACTATGCCTTAGATAAGAAACCAACTCGCCCAAGAAGTCGTTTTACTGAAACATGCTTGTTTCGTGTGGAATCTTTACAATGTAAAAGAGATTAAGAAAATTGAGGCCATCCAAATTAGATCAATTCGCTTCATATGTAATAAATATCGCAGTAATTTTTCACCCTCTTCTGCCCTGAAATCATTATAAATCACTACCCTCGCTACTCGAAGCAACTAGAATCGTTAAACGTTTTGTGCTGTGTCGCTAATTCGCACCATCGACTCTTAAGCGACAGGTACATCACAAGTGCCATACCATCGTAAACAAGAAGTTATCTTAATTTTTCACCTAACCTTGCTCGCAGTAAAGTTTAAATATAGTTTCCGCGCACCATCGAGCACTGGAATACATCTAAGAGCACTTGCTGCTGGGCTAGTTGGTTTTGGTTCATAATTAAATAGTTTTTAGGCGCAAAAAAGGACAAGACACATAGGGTAGGTGACAGGACGAAGCGCCAACTTCCAACTGATTTTATTGCATGCGTGAAACGTACTTAAATAGCTTGTCGTCACATGTGCAGATGGGTCACCTAAAGCTCAAAGTAACACGGTGGTTTGGGCTAGTTGGTTGCAGTTCATAATGGAGACAAGTTTCGCAGCATGAATAAAACGCACACAGAAGACAAGGAACAAACAAGACAGGACTGTCCTGCACTTCCAACTGATTTTATTTGAAAAAGCTCGACGTTTAAACACATTCAGTTATCATGAGGTGAAGCCTAATCACAATCATGCAAAAAAGCCATTTCATTCTCCAGCAATGACAGTGAAGCCGTGCTGACGCAATTGTCACCGGCTTTCCTAATAAAAAAGGCTTCGACAATTTCGCGCTGAAGCTTGTCCTTGGCGTGACCCAGAAACTGCGCCTTTTTAAACAAAGGTTTGCATTTGCACGACCGGCAGTGTACGGCAAGATGGCCGCTGATACCATCTTTTACAAGATTGAAATGTTCTAGCGCTCTTTTATTAAAACAACGCCCTGTTTGGCCAATGTACACTTTTTTACACGTAAGAGGAATACTATAAACGACCTTCGTTACACATTTTGTGAACTTTGTGACGTGCTTAATACTGCACGGCGCCTTCTTCTTTCTCGTTATCATTGGGCAAATTTTTGAAAGCTTGCATGGTACGGAAAATACAACGTTAACGTTGTATCGGTTGGCGATCTTCTTCAGATTGTGAGAAATCTTGTGCAGATACGGTATTACCTGAGTGTTATTCTGTTTGTTTCCTTTATCATCCGTTCCTTTACTTCTCTTTCTTTTCTGCATTTGGCTCTCACAAACAGCTGAAATACCATCATCGGGGAAGCCGGACATGCGTAGCCGCTCGACTTGCTGATTGACACTATCGGTCATTTGATGCGGGCAAGTTTTTCTAGGGCAGCATTGGCAGCACTGCCGGTCGTGCAAATGCAAACCTTTGTTTAAGAAGGCGCAGTTTCTGGGTCACGCCAAGGACAAGCTTCAGCGTGAAATTGTCGAAGCCTTTTTTATTAGGAAAGCCGTGACAATTGCGTCAGCACGGCTTCACTGTCATTGCAGGAGAATGAAATGGCTTTTTTGCATGATTGTGATTAGGTTTCACCTCATGATAACTGAATGTATTTAAACGTCGAGCTTTTTCAAATAAAATCAGTTGGAAGTGCAGCACAGTCCTGTCTTGTTTGTTCCTTGTCTTCTGTGTGCGTTTTATTCATGCTGCGAAACTTGTCTCTAAAGCTCAAATACGACTTGATAAGGCGCGCTCCAGGAATTTCTTTTCACAGTCGTACAATACTATCGATGTGTCACTTACGCACAGGTCGCCTTTGTTTTTGATAAAAAAACGGTTCTATCAACTCCCTAGCATTAGTATTCCAGCTTTTGCCCAGAATGCGCACATCAGTGAAGCAAGGCTCACAATTGCGGAACGGGCACTTACTAATGTGCTTAGTTAGATGTGTGCCTTCCTTTTTCTGCTCTATGTTTCTCTCATGTTCCCTCGTTCGCTCATTCAGGCACCTGCCAGTCTGGCCTATGTAGGAGTGCCCGCAGGACAGGGGGATTTCGTAGACCCCCCCCCCCCCCCCTTCAGCACATTTTACGAACGGTCTCCTGTGCTTTGTTCCGCAGCCTCGTTCCTTGCTGTTCTCTTTATCAGTACGGGAGCAAAGGCCGCCTAGCTTTCTCGGTGCCGAAAAGGCGAGCCGTACAGCATGGCGGCTGGCAACGTTTTTCAAATTATGGGCCACACGATGCACGTATGGCACTACCACTGGTCTTACCTCTTCTCGAGGGACCTCTGGCCTAGCTCTACCAGTACCATTCTTTGTCTTGTGTAGGAGACATTCAACCACCGCCGTCACGAGCGAACGGGGGAATCCGGCTGCAAAAAGCCTAGCCAATTGGTTATAAAAACTGTCCCGTATTTTGTGAGGGCATGACTTTTTGAGAGCGGATTCAAGGCAAAGCGAAGCAATCCCGCGTTTAACAAGTTTGGAATGGCAGGAGTCAAAAGATAGCAGCTGCTTCTTTGCACGCGGAAAGTAAGACCAACAGACCCGATCACCACAGAACTCAATTTTCAAGTCTAAAAACTGTAATGAATCATGAGCAGGTAGTTTGTGTGTGAACTCCGGACCTTTTCCATGCTCTCTAAAGGCAGATAAAACACTGTCCACCGTTTTCTTAAGGTTGTAAAGACCTTCTTTAGTTAAAACAATCATAAAATCATCAACATACCTAAATACTTTAAAAACCTTGTCAATGGGTAAAACTTGCTGCAGAGCTTGTTCAGTATGAGATAAAAAGATGTGACATAGCACCGGTACCACGCAGTACCCAATGCATATGCCTGATTTCTGCAGAAAAAAAACTGCTGGTCAAAAGTGATAAAAGTAGATTCCAGGTAAAACTGTAATAAGGTTAAAAAGTCATCTATGGAAATACCGGCTGAGTTCTGAAAAGAAATCGGGTCATTTTCCTCAATACATTCCCTAACAGCGGAGAACAAGGGGCCATGAGAGACTGAATAGAACAAATCTACAACATCCACTGAAAAAGCACTCCCAACATCAGGGTTGGTTTCAAGAAATTCACAAATATCATTTGACCGTTTTGTCAAAAAATGATCATTTACATGCAGCTTGGACAGGTGCTTAGTCAAATACATGCTAAGATTTTTCTGCCACGTGCCTTTTTCGGTTACAATAGTTCTAAACGGCATGCTTTGCTTGTGAGTTTTGACAGAATAGAAAACTTTGAGCGCGCTCTTTTTGCTATCTGTAATCTGGTTAGTAAGGGTGCTCAACCCCAGACCATCACACAAGGCCATCCCGGCCGATTTCGCTTTTGTAGATTTTTTAGATATTGGAACGAAATTCTTTCTAACCGCTTGAGTTGCTCTCGCTGAGTAGTCATCGTCCGAGATAACTACAAATCCGCCCTCCTTATCAGCTTGTGGTAGACGCAGTTGATTTCTTCTGCAGTACGACACAATGGCTTCCGTCGACATTCCCTTGTTTCTTGTGGTGTCCGGATAACCCGACTTTAGAAGGGATTCAACGCCTTCCAGCAGGCATTTTTCTCGCACCTCTGCTGTGGCTTTTCTTGCAATTTGTCGGTTGATGGCTAATAGATTTTGAGACGGCACTTTTGGCTCCACTGCGTACTTCGGTCCTTTTTCCAAAACAGATTTCATCTTCTCTGGCAGATGTACATCACCCATTATCACCAATCCTTCTCCACCATTCATCTTCTTGTCCTTTCTTCCTTCCCTCAACAAACAGTTGAGCATGCACGTCCACTGTTGCTCAGTCATCCTTGAGGCCAACTTGGTGATGGATCGAAAGGTGGTCTCAGCTACACATGCAGGACTTTGTGCGAAGCAGGCAGCACGCAGAAGGTCATAAAAAAGGCGATTCTGGCGCGAAAACTCCGACCGGAGGATCTTGCTAATTCGCTTTACGTGACCCCATGAAGGAAGCACAGGGCGAAAAAGCGCACTTACTTCAACGGGGACCAAGTCGTTCTTGATGCAAAAGGCGACTGTCCTTGCACGACAGGTGTTGGCGACGACACATGTGATACAATCATCTGTGAAACGTGGAGATGACACACAAAAGGAAGGGCCCACTGTACTAGAAATATGGTCTAAGAGCACTTGCTGCTGGGCTAGTTGCTTCGCAGGGATTGCTTCGCTTTGCCATGAATCCGCTCTCAAAAAGTCATGCCCTCACAAAATACGGGACAGTTTTTATAACCAATTGGCCAGGCTTTTTGCAGCCGGGTTCCCCCCTTCGCTCGTGACTGCGGTGGTTGAATGTCTCCTAAACAAGACAAAGAATGGTACTGGTAGAGCTAGGCCAGAGGTCCCTCGAGAAGAGGTAAGACCAGTGGTGGTGCAATACGTGCATCGTGTGGCCCATAATTTGAAAAAAGTTGCCAGCCGCCATGCTGTACGGCTCGCCTTTTCGGCACCGAGAAAGCTAGGTGGCCTTTGCTCCCGTACAGATAAAGAGAACAGCAAGGAACGAGGCTGCGGAACAAAGCACAGGAGACCTTTCGTAAAATGGGCTGAAGGGGTGGTCTACGAAATCCCCCTGTCTTGCGGGCACTCCTACATAGGCCAGACTGGCAGGTGCCTGAATGAGCGAACGAGGGAACATGAGAGACACGTAGAGCAGAAAAAGGAAGGCGCACATCTAACTAAGCACATTAGTAAGTGCCCGTCCCGCAATTGTGAGCCTTGCTTCACTGATGTGCGCATTCTGGGCAAAAGCTGGAATACTAATGCTAGGCAGTTGATAGAAGCGTTTTTTATCAAAAAGAAAGGCAACCTGTGCGTAAGTGACACATCGATAGTATTGTACGACTGTGAAAAGAAATTCCTGGAGCGCGCCTTATCAAGTCGTACTTGAGCTTTAGGTGACCCATCTGCACATGTGACGACAAGCTATTTAAGTACGTTTCACGCATGCAATAAAATCAGTTGGAAGTTGGCGCTTCGTCCTGTCACCTACCCTATGTGTCTTGTCCTTTTTTGCGCCTAAAACTATTTAATTATGAACTGGAATACATTGCCCGGTCCAGTGCGTTCCCTCCATATTGACAAATTTATACAGTCCATAAATGATTCATAATCTCTTTATTCACTGTACCCACGCTCCCATTTTGTGCAATTTTTCCTATGTACTCAACTTGATGTTTTAATTTTTTACCATGTGTTTAGTTTTTGAATGTATATGTTCACTCCTGCGATAGCCCCTGTAGGGTCTGCAGTATGTGTAAATAAATAAATATTGCAATTAACCGTGTAATAAAACTAGTTTTGAATTTGATATATTATACTTCAGCGTTGCACTGCTATGCCAGAGTCCGACTCTGGCCATGCTAAGGCACAGAAGCTTAAGACAATGGTGAATCTGCATAAGATGTCGCTGTGAATACATCGGATTTTCTATAATTTGACCTGTTTATGCATGAATAATGTGTGCGCAGCCAGTGCTTTGTAGACCTTCTGAAATGGGTTGCCCACTTGGCTCAGACCGGGCTTCATCTGGGCAACCAAGGAGGGCTGCCCACTCGGGCCCAACAAGAGCCCCACCAGGGCATTAGAAAGAAAGAAAGAAAGAAAGAAAGAAAGATAGAAAGAAAGAAAGAAAGAAAGAAAGAAAGAAAGAAAGAAAGAAAGAAAGAAAGAAAGAAAGAAAGAAAGAAAGAAATATTGATTTCAGCAGAGCAGTTACAGCATCTGCTGCAGGGGCAGAGGCTAAAGGCTGTGGCGCCTGACGAGGCCTCTGTCCCTCTGCAGTCGACGGAAGTGCAATACAAATTTGAGCATAACAAGAAGGTAAGTCGCATAATTAAAACCAATGTGGGTAAATTATGCTATTATAACCACAACATTAACACAATGGGATAAGTACAAAAAAAATGCAAGGATATTATACAGAGATTTTGTTCAGTAGACAATACATTGAAGGACACTTATTACAAAAAATAAAGTGAAAAACCATAGTACAAAAGAAGGATACATCCTGAGTATGCATGTCATATGTACTCGTCACTCCCCGTACAAAACACCTGATATTATTAGGACATCTTTAATGTGCTTTTTGAATGTGCTAATATTAGATGCGAAATTCAAGTTACCTTCAAGTTTATTAAGAATCGAAGCCATTTGATAAGGAACTGTTTGTTTACCGTAATTGGTTCTACTTTTTGGTATGCGTCTTTTATTGTGTCGGAAAGGATAAGTGGAGTTTTCTTCCCTGTCACAAATGTGCAGCTTCCGGAGTTGTACGAACTGAAGTAGTTTATAGTAGTATAGCTGGTCAGTCCTCAGCATTTTATATTTTAAGAACAAAGGAGAAGTTTGTAGGAGCTGGTAACGTCCATAATAATTTTCATAACAACGTAATATCTTTTTCTGCAGTATTATGAGCTTATTGTAATTGCCCTTTGTTGTGGTTCCCCACACCATCATCCCATATATTAGTTTTGAATAGAACAGGGAGTTGTACAACAATTGTTTTAGCCATAGAGGAATTATGTGCCCTACTTTGTATAAACATCCTACGGTTCGTGCTAGTTCATTTGTTAGATGATTCACATGTGGCGTCCATGACAATTCTTCCTGGAACCATACGCCAAGGCATTTTTGTTCTTTAACCAAGGAAAGACATTGGTCATCAAACTTAAGTGTTATTCTTTTGTGCAGTGGTTTGTTAACTGGGCGAAATACGATAAATGTTGTCTTTTTTAAATTCAGTTCTAGCATATTTTCTTTCAGCCAGCTGGACAAGTGCACTAGATAGTTATTTACTTTGGTTTCGAGTGCTGTTATCTCATGCGATGTGAAAAAAATATTAGTGTCATCTGCATACATAATGATCTTTGGTGATTCAGGTATTTTCACAATATCATTAATATACGCGAGGAAGAGCAACGGTCCTAATATCGCTCCCTGTGGGACACCCTGAGTTAGTTTTAACTGTGATGAACTTGAGCCAATAATGAGTACTATTTGATATCGATCATAAAGATAAGAAGATAGAAGTTGCAGGGCAACACCACGTACACCGTACATAGATAATTTGTGTAGTAAGATGTTGTATTGTATAGAATCGAACGCCTTTTTAATATCGAGAAAAAGTCCTACAGTGTATTTTCGATCCTCAATGTTAGAAATTATTTTATCCTTAATGTATAACAAAGCCTGCTCCGTTGATTTCCCGTTTCGAAAACCATATTGACTTTCTGTAATAATGTTATGTTTATCAAAAAATGACACTAATCGGTTATGAATGACACCTTCAAAAATTTTTGAAAGCGTTGGCAGGACGGATATAGGGCGGTAATTTGCTAAGTTTTCAGGGCCCGCGCCTTTATATATAGGGGTGACTCTTGCTACCTTTAACTTTTGTGGAAAGACTCCTGTGGACAACGTAAGATTTATAATAAAGGCCAAACTAACGGATATCACTGCGGATATATACTTCAACTCAATCGGGCCGATGACATCGATTCCAGCAGCAGCATTATTTTTAAGCTTGTTTATTAACATTTCTACTTCGTGAGGAGTTGTTGGGCGCATATAAATTGACTCGCATAACGGTGCTATGGTCGATACTGACTGATCAGTGCAATTCTTTGTTGTGGGCTGCCCACTCAGGCCCAACAAGAGCCCCACCAGGGCATTGAAAGTGGGATGCCGCCCAACAAGGACCCCACCAGTGCGTGAAAGTGGGCTGCCCAATCGGGCCCAACAAGGGCCCCACCAGGGCAATGAAATAGGCTGTGCATGTGGGTAGAGACTGGGCAGGCCCAAACAGTCTGTCCTTGTTTACCCTCAAATGGGCTGCTTAAGCTGGTTCTCTTCTGGCCCTTTTTGGGTAGCCCAAGTGGGCCCCTCCTGGACACGAGTTGCCAATCCCACATGGGGCCCATATGTGGGCTGCCAACTTGGGGCCGACAAGGGGCCCCAATTCGGAGCCCACTTTGTGCTACTTTGGTCGGTTTGCAATCGAAATCCCTTGTTTCCATCTCTACACCAGGTGCTCCTTACGCGCACTTTTTCCTGACAGCCATTTCTTTTCATTGGTGTGAAGCTTGTGAATTGGGCACTGGGTGTTTAGCGCAGCACATTTCACTTGGTGCCCCATAGTTTATGGAGCCAGTGTAGAGCCCGTTTCTAGGGCCAAATGCTTGCAAATGTTGATAATAGACTGTAAATTTTTTTCTGATCCACGCAAACATTATCCGTGTGAACAATTTTAGTCAATCAATCAATGACATTTATTTACCACAAAATCCTACACTGACATCTGGGCCTTTGCGTACAGCTTGAGGAAGTCGCAGGAGGAAGCATAATCACAGTGGCAGACGTTAGAAAGACAAGTTAAGATCGTGACACAAACCACGTATCAAAGATATATTACAATCGCTGCGGAAAGGTAGCTAAAACTGTAAACACATTTGCGTTCCTCCCTTTTGTTTTCCTACATTTTTTTCGTGCGCAGAACAGCAATTGCTTCATCGTTATAATGAAGTGAAAATGCAACAAAATAGAAACATATGGTTGTTCAGGATTGCTAAGAATGAAATAATGTGTGAAAGCAGGGTTCAGCAGGTGGATACCAATGGCACCTGGTGATGCGAAAATAACCCGTCCCCACGGGCCTTCCTGCCAGCTCCCTCTGCAGAAAGCTGGGATCAACTCCTCTCTCAGTCACACAATACCACTCAACATGCACTCAGTTCGTGGGCCTAGGACGTCGCCCTCACCGGAGAGCCGCACAGGACCAACCTGCCCAAATTCCCGACACCTGTGGCAACTAAAGTTGTCTTTCATTCTCTCTCTTAGAAAGCGCGACTGAGGAGTCCACTCACAAATGAGGCCAGTTATGCGTCTTTCCTTTCCTGGAAATGTTGTCAGGGTTTTAACTTGCTAAACTTTAGCAAAAAATAGAGTATGGAGTTCCACAAGGTTCGACAATTGGGCCACAGTCGTGGCCTAGTGGCCTCGGCATCAGCTTCGGCTGCGGGAGGTGGTTGGTTCGAAACCCACCGCCGGACAACCACCTGTAAAAATGGGTACAAGCCACTTCCGGCCCGGCGCCCGGCTTCTTCAGGGGTGTGTGCTTGGAGAAGGCTCCACAAACCCCGCTGCGCCCCTTCGGGGCAAGCCCAGTTTCGAACAACTCAGCCTGCAAAGGTGGAGTGTTCCACTCCTAAGCGCAAAGTTCGACTCAAGGCTCGTGTGCTGACATCAGCGTTTAACACCAAGGCCCTTCTTCGTCAGAAGCGATCACTGCTTTGCTGCTGTTCGACCTTGTGAGAAAAAGCAATTTTCAACATTTCTATAAACAACCTGAATACCTCAAATCTTCGATCACAGTTATTTCAGTACGCTGATGAAAGAAAACTGGTACTCATCCATTCATCTTATGACTATGCGATATGCGTAGTGGAGCTAGATGTAAGCAGAATAATAAGTTACATGTACGTAAATGGTGATAAAACAAAGTTCATGTGCATAAGGAGTCTTCACTTGAGCATTGAACTTAGTGGCAAATTAAGAGTTCATTGACTGCGATGTGACAATAGCTATTGGTTTCCATTTCTTTATACCCATCCTGTCGAATATTTGGGCCTGCGCATAGATGAGCTCTTTACCTGGGATGAACATGCCATATACATTTGTAAAAGATTAAGACAGGTTGAGGCATATATACACAAGTTACTAGAAGGGGCAACTGGCAAAAATGTTGCAGTGTGTTTCAGTCTTCAGGCGAAATCATCCAACGATACGCTACAACAATCTAGGGCAGCTGCTCTGTTACTCGACAAAGATTAATAACCTGCAGCCATTGATTTCGGGGAATATTGAGTACAAGACATAACTGAATAATAGACAATCATAAAATATCATGAATGACCTTAGCCTACTGAATTTAAGACAGTTATATAATTATGTGATTTTAACAACAAATAATTATGACATGTATTTCAAAGAACCTGTCGTCAAAGGAAGAACACTAAGGCCAAAGGAAAGATTTATGATACCACGAGTTCATACTAATTATGGGAAAAGAACTCCTAGATATTATTTCCCACCGCTCTTTAACAGCTTCCTGAAGAGCTATTGGGTATCAGCGGTAGAAAAAAAAGCAAAAGTACTGTTTAAAATTGGGCACTTTGTTGATGGATTGCTTCGTTTTCATTTTTTTCCTTTCCTGCTTGGCATAATCTTATTTCTCAATGTGTTGCAGTTTTCTTGATGTCGCACTTTTCTACTGGTTTTATGCCTTTATTTCATTTTTGTTACTCAGTCTCATGAGTATGACTTTTTCTTCAGTTAAGTAGAAATTCAAAAGTGCACTTGAAAAATTGATTTATTTTAAGGTGCAGAGAACTATTCATTTTTCCTTTTTCTCTCTATATTACTCAGCAGATGTTTGTGTGAAAATTGACACTACTTTCGTCCTGTTTTATTTCTGTAGTTGTGCATATTGTGAAGTCTTTTAACTCGGTACATGAGTGTGGTATCACATTTTGATGATATACTTGTCAGGTCGATCTTTTTACTTTTTTCTTAATAGTGATGATTTATGCGCGAAATGAGTAAATTTGTGAGTGTTGCCTTCTCCTGTGTATGGTGTGCGCTGTTTCTGCCAGCACACTCACGAGCACCAAGTTGCTTAGGTGCGGCAGAAAATTAATACGTAAATATTTCGGACAATAAAAATTCTGTTCTTTTCTATTAAAGTGCGAAAGAAATGTTTTTTTACTTCAATTAATTTTGAAAATGACCCCGATAAATTTTGGAGGTCACCATCGTGCTGAACAAGGGCAGTTAATATGGACATCGAGTCTGGTGCAAATCGGCCGAGGCCACGTTTCGGTGGCGGCCCGGGCCACGTTTTGAAAATGACCCGGGTGAATTTTGGACGGCATCATCCTGTTGGCCGCAATAAAATATGGCTGGACATCGATTTTGATACAAACCAGGAATTTCGAATTTCGGGGATGAGTGGGCCATATTTTGGTTGTGGTCCAGACGAAATTTCAGATATATGTGTCCCAAGCTAGTTCTTTTTTAACTCAACATGACGTCACTGTTGAGAGTATGTAAAATGCCCCTCTCACTAGGTACAAACATATTTTTCTTTACGTCACACACTTAGACATCGCCGCTTAAAACATCGCTCGAGAAAGAGGGCGTTTTTATGTTTTCGGTTAAGTTCTCCTTTCTGATGCTTCTGAAACGATTTAGGATTGTTATATCAATTGTAAAGATGCAATTCTCCTCTGGAACATCATGCAACAAACAGTTCAAAAGAGGGCAGCAGACACCGCATTCTTTACGATATCTCCCTGCACTGCCATTTGTCGAGGAAGCATTGTCTTACAGAGCCGGTGGAAAACACGCATGAGGGATCGTCTTTGTGAATCTGTTGTTTCTGCTAAAGACCATTTCCGTGGAATGACTGTACGCCTAAAACAATTGTATGTCCAGACCGCCTCTGAACCGGAGTGGCACTCACTCTTTGTGCTGTGCTGGTAATAGCCTTTATTTAAGCTCTTTGTTGCTTAGATGTCTCGTATAGTGATGTTTTAGCTACGTGCCCGGCATTGACTCTCTCTCGTGCTTCGTTGCTAAGGTGTCTTGATTTGGCATGGGTTTTCTAATGTTTGTAGGTAGCTCATGTACATAAAACATCGCATAATTGTAATAAATGCCATGTTAAAAAATACGATAGCATAGCTCACGTGCAGTGGCCAGCGAAGCTGATCCATTCGCACCGCCGCGGGTTGGAAACGCAGTCTTGGCAATGTTTATTTCACTTCTGCAGGTATCTGAGACGCTTCACATAACTTTCCTTTTAGAAGAATGACATAGTGTTTTCGCAATAAAATTCGTATACAGTATACACAGAGTAGTAGCATTTAGACTATTTAAATACACCAATTATTATAACAAACCTTAAAATCTGTTTGTGCAATATTAGCACCACTATGGTACGCTCTATAGCAAGCGCACATAAGAAGGCATAAAAGAAAAATTGTGCTGTGCAGTGTTTGGGTTTATGGCACACAGGCAAGCAAGGGACATCGTACTGAAGGACTTCGAGATTTCTACCACTTGGGGATCTTTGACGTGAACTGACAAGGCACAGTTCACAGGGCTTCTAGAATTTCGCCTCCATAGAACTGCGACCACCGCGACAGGGATCGAACCCGCGTCTTCCGTGTCAGCAGCCGAGCTCCATGACCACTGAGCCATCGCGGCGGCCAAATCCAAGTAACAGTAGTGTAGATACTATTGCACGAAATCAGCACAGGTTTCACTGGAAAGAAATGAGTCCGCACTTCCTTCAACTGAAGATCGACTGTCTGCTTGCAACTTTCTAGCATACATTGTAGATTATGAGGAGATTATTGTAGTTTATAGCATGTTCTGAAGTGCCATATTTCTGTTCGGTTTCTGTTCAGCCATGTTCCTGTTCTGAAGTGCCATATGGCAGTGCAGTGAGATATCGTACCAGAATGCGGTGTCTGCTGCCCTTTTTTGCACTGTTCGTTGCATGATGTTCCAGAGGAGAATTGCATCTTTACAATTGATATAAAAATCCTAAATTGTTTCAGGAGGATCACAAAGGAGAGCTTAACCGTAAACATAAAAACGTCCTCTTTCTCGAGCGATGTTTTCAGCGGCGATATTTAAGTTTGTGACATAAAGAAGAATATTTTGTACATAGTGAGAGGGGCATTTTGCGTACTCTCTTGGGTGCGTCATGTCCCAGTAAACCAAAACACACAGAGCAATGCATCGACGGAGGGGAGAACATACAAATTAAGTCCTTGTACAACCGTCTTCTCGACAACAAAAAAGGACCTTGTGGGACAAATGAAGAAGTAGAAAACTAACAGCCAAATACACCTCATGGACTATGCTATCGCCGAAGCCGAGACGCCTCACGTTAAACTGCCACACTCTCACGCTGTGCTGCACGTCATCGTCTTAATCAACCTCCACTTGTGCAAAAAAGACACGAATGCAAAGAAAACACGCATAACTGGGTCCCAGTGTCAGTGGGCAACTGAATCGCGCTTTGAGCTACGTGGCGGTAGTGACAGAGAGATATGCGCTGCTGGCGTTTGCGTTGAGAACGTTTTCGGCGAAACGTGGCACTGGAGCAAGATGCCGCCGGCGTTCTTTGGGATCATTTTCGTTGCAGCTGGCAACGTTGTAAACTACGTTGATTTACTGAGAAAGCACTGGTACGTCCACCAAAACTGACCAAGAATCTTCTCCCATCTTCGTTGTGTCCACACCTAGCAACAGTGATGTCATGTTGAGCTAAAAAAACCTAGTCTGGAACACATATAACTCAAATTTCTTCCGGACCACACCCAAAATTTAGCCCACTAATCCCCGAAATTTTAAATTGCTGGTTAGCCCCATAATCGATGTCCAGCCATGAACGACCGCGGCCAACAGGATTGTGCCCTCCCAAACTCACGCGGATCATTTTTGAAACTTGGACCGGACCGCCGCCAAAACTTGACCGCGGCCGATTTGCACCAGAACCAATGTCCATAATAACTGCCCTTGCTCAGCACTATGGTGACCCTCAAAATTTAAGGCGGTCGTTTCCAAAATCAAGTTAAGTAAAAAAACATTTCTTTCACACTTTAAAAGAATAGAAAAAAAATTTATTGTCCAAGAAGTACTTGCAACTGGGCTTGTTGGTGCATCTTCGTGAAAGACAAGAGCGCAAACTGGCAACACGAACGAGGAAGGGAAAGGGACGAGCGCTACTTACTTTCAGCAGGGTTTATTCAGGGAAGAGCGTATGTATAGCCTCTGACCTTATCCATGCTCTTAATCTCAATTTGACAAACATCTACCTTTCACAGATATGCCTCAAGAAACATCATTTCACTGTGCCGGATAATAACCGAGGTATCACTGATGCAATTGTCACCTCGTTTCTTGATATAAAAGGCTTCCACGAGCTCACGTTCGGTGTTATCTCGGCTTTTCAGTAGCACTTTGCATTCAGGCAGCCGGGGCTTGCAGACTATACGTTTCTCTTTCGAGCATGCTTGGCAGTGGTCTGGAAGATGGGCTCCTTTCTTATACAATGAATTCTTGTGTTCTAGCAGGCGCTCATTAAGACACCGGCCGGTCTGTCCAACGTACACCTTCCCGCATGTACGCGGGAACTTGTACACCACTCCTTTCTTGCAGCCAACAAGTGGCGTTCGGTGTCTGATGGCGCACTCTTGCATTTCCTTTCTCCCAATACGTGAGCACATTCCGGCTAGTTTTCGCGGCGCTGAAAATACCACGTTGACGCCGTACTTATTTGCCACCTTCTTGAGATTATGAGAGGTGTGGTGTACGTAGGGTACAACTTCCGGCCTTTCCAGCCTTTTTTCTTGAGGTCTGTTTTCATTGCTGCCCTTCAGCTTTTTCAGCAAGGTCTGCGTAACGGAGAGATCCAGGGGAGCCGGGAAGCCTGCATTCTGCAACCTGGACACCTGAGATGCAAAGCTGGCGTGCATGGCATGGTGGCAGGACTTCTTTAGTGCAGACGCTAGGCACCGGGAAGCGATAGCCCTCTTAACGGTCTTAGAATGGTTTGAATGAAATGGCAAAAAATATTTCTTGGCGCGTGGACAGTATCGCCAGCAAACATGTGAAGGGTGAAAGGTTAGGGTGAGGTCTAAAAACTGTAATTGGTTATTACTGCTAGGCACTTCGTGAGTGAAGGTGAGGCCCATGATGTTTGGACCAAACGTACCTAAAACATCATCTACTGCTTCGTCAAACCCGAAATCGCTATCTGCCAACAAGACCAGGTAATCGTCTACATATCTAAAAACGTGGACTATACAATCTGTGTCAAGTGCTTCACTCAAGGAGCGGTCAATTTCAGATAAAAATATATTACAAAGTACCGGGGCGACACTCGAGCCAATGCAAATGCCCTTTTTTTGTAGATACGTTTGGTCATTGAAATCAATAAAAGTTGCCTTCAGATAAAACTCAAGTAATGACATGAAGTTGTCCACATTCAATCCAGAAGCGTTTTGAAAAGCCGTGGCTCCATTCCTATCAATGCAATCACGCACTGCAGAAAAAGGATGTCGATGCGAAACCGAGTAGAAAAGATCTTCTACATCAATGGAAAAACCAGACCTAATGTTCCTATTAGTCTGAACGAAGGCTATCACATCATCAGAGTTCTTAGTTCCAAAGGGGTCTTCTATTTTCAGAGCCTTCAGGTCCTTGAGCAAAAATTGACTTATTTGCCTGTTGCCAAGTGTCCTTTTCGCTTATTATTGTCTAGAAAGGTATTTCCGGCTTGTGAGTTTTCGCCTAGAAAAAGACCGAAAGGCAGTTATTTTCACACTTCCTGATGGCACTAGCTAGTTTATGCAGGTGCAATTCCTAACAAAACGACACTGCACCTTTCTTCATTTGCTTCATTTTCACCTCCACGGACCTGAAGTTCTTCTTGACTGCTTCTATTGCCTTTTTGTTGTACAAACCGGACGGTATTATAACAAAACCGCCTTCTTTGTCAGCCTGCACAAGCTGCAGATCATTCGCTCTAAAAAACGAAACGACCTTCGCCGTGGGATCAGCTCAATGGCTGTGAAGGTTTGGATCTCTGACTGACCTAGTGAGGGTGTCAACGCCGTCCAAGAGGCACCTTTCCTGGTTTTCTTTCGATGTTTTGTTTGCCAGTCGTCGGTTAAGGGCTAGCCATTGGTGTGGCTTGATTTTGGCTTGTACGCTGAATTTTGGGCCTTCCTTCAGGACTGCCGCTATTCCTTCCGGGAGTTCAGTTCCTCCCAGGACAAACACATCATGGCGTCCGGGATCCTTGGTCTCCCTCTTCTTCAGTTGTTCCAAGTGTCTCGATAAATGGCTCATGGGGCACTTCCACGAAAGCTCTGTTGTCTGGGCTACGAGTTTCTTGCTTTCTCGATGTCTGATGGCCGCCAGCCACTCTTGGTCTTGGGCGTAGTCTAGCCACTCTTGGTATTGTAGCGCTCGTCCTGTTCCCTTCCTCGTCCGTGTTGCCAGTTTGCGCTCTTATGTCTTTCACGAATATGCACCAACACGCCCAGTTGCAAGTACTTCTTAGTGATATTTCTTCTACATCGGGCTCTCTGTTTTGTGTTCAACTCTCGCCTTCCCATGTTCCCCTGCTCATCGCAAACATCGTTGCCTCAACGTGCCGGGCCAGGCTACTTGGATTCTTCCTGCGAAAAGGACTCGTACCTAGTGAAGTCACTGTCCTCTTCGGTCCTTTTAGACCCACCGTAGGCCACGCCAAACGTGTCTGCAAGATACTCCGGTCCGAACTGTGGTACCAAGTGAGGCTGCTTGAAGATCTTCTAAGGGCAGCATACTACGCCCAAGACCAAGAGTGGCTGGCGGCCATCAGACATCGAGAAAGCAAGAAGATCGCAGCCCAGACAACAGAGCTTTCGTGGAAGTGCACCATGAGCCATTTATCGAGACACTTGGAACAACTGAAGAAGAGGGAGACCAAGGATCCCGGACGCCATGATGTGTTAGTCCTGGGAGGAGATGAACTCCCGGAAGGAATAGCGGCAGTCCTGAAGTAAGGCCCAAAATTCAACGTACAAGCCAAAATCAAGCCACACAAATGGCTAGCCCTTAACCGACGACTGGCCAACAAAACAACGAAAGAAAACCAGGAAAGGTGCCGCTTGGACGGCGTTGACACCCTCACTAGGTCAGTCACAGATCCAAACCTTCACAGCCATCGAGCTGATCCCACGGCGAAGGTCGTTTCGTTTTTTAGAGCGAATGATCTGCAGCTTGTGCAGGCTGACAAAGAAGGCGGTTTTGTTATAATACCGTCCGGTTTGTACAACAAAAAGACAATAGAAGCAGTAAAGAAGAACTTCAGGTCTGTGGAGGTGAAAACGAAGCAAAGGAAGAAAGGTGCAGTGTCGTTTTGTGAGGAATTGCACGTGCATAAACTAGCTAGTGCCATCAGGAAGTGTGAAAAGAACTGCCTTTCGGTCTTTTTTCGGCGAAAACTTACAAGCCGGAAATACCTTTCCGGACAATAGTAAGCGAAAAGGATACTTGGCAACGACAAATCAGTCAATATTGGTTTCCATTTCTTTATACCCACTCTGTCGAATATTTGGGCCTGCGCATAGATGAGCTCTTTACCTGGGATGAACATGCCATATACATTTGTAAGAGATTAAGACAGGTTGAGGCATATATACACAATTTACTAGAAGGGGCAACTGGCAAAAATGTTGCAGTGTTTCAGTCTTCAGGCGAAATCATCCAACGATACGCTACAACAATCTAGGGCAGCTGCTCTGTTACTCGACAAAGATTAATAACCTGCAGCCATTGATTTCAGGGAATATTGAGTACAAGACATAACTGAATAATAGACAATCATAAAATATCATGAATGACCTTAGCCTACTGAATTTAAGACACTTATATAATTATGTGATTTTAACAACAAATTATTATGACATGTATTTCAAAGAACCTGTCGTCAAAGGAAGAACACTAAGGCCAAAGGAAAGATTTATGATACCACGAGTTCATACTAATTATGGGAAAAGAACTCCTAGGTATTATTTCCCACCGCTCTTTAACAGCTTCCTGAAGAGCTATTGGGTATCAGCGGTAGAAAAAAAAGCAAAAGTACTGTTTAAAATTGGGCACTTTGTTGATGGATTGCTTCGTTTTCATTTTTTTCCTTTCCTGCTTGGCATAATCTTATTTCTCAATGTGTTGCAGTTTTCTTGATGTCGCACTTTTCTACTGGTTTTATGCCTTTATTTCATTTTTGTTACTCAGTCTCATGAGTATGACTTTTTCTTCAGTTAAGTAGAAATTCAAAAGTGCACTTGAAAAATTGATTTATTTTAAGGTGCAGAGAACTATTCATTTTTCCTTTTTCTCTCTATATTACTCAGCAGATGTTTGTGTGAAAATTGACACTACTTTCGTCCTGTTTTGTTTCTGTAGTTGTGCATATTGTGAAGTCTTTTAACTCGGTACATGAGTGTGGTATCACATTTTGATGATATACTTGTCAGGTCGATCTTTTTACTTTTTTCTTAATAGTGATGATTTATGCGCGAAATTAGTAAATTTGTGAGTGTTGCCTTCTCCTGTGTATGGTGTGCGCTGTTTCTGCCAGCACACTCACGAGCACCAAGTTGCTTAGGTGCGGCAGAAAATTAATACGTAAATATTTCGGACAATAAAAATTCTGTTCTTTTCTATTAAAGTGCGAAAGAAATGTTTTTTTACTTCAATTAATTTTGAAAATGACCCCGATAAATTTTGGAGGTCACCATCGTGCTGAACAAGGGCAGTTAATATGGACATCGAGTCTGGTGCAAATCGGCCGAGGCCACGTTTCGGTGGCGGCCCGGGCCACGTTTTGAAAATGACCCGGGTGAATTTTGGACGGCATCATCCTGTTGGCCGCGGTAAAATATGGCTGGACATCGATTTTGATACAAACCAGGAATTTCAAATTTCGGGGATGAGTGGGCCATATTTTGGTTGTGGTCCAGACGAAATTTCAGGTATATGTGTCCCAAGCTAGTTCTTTTTTAACTCAACATGACGTCACTGTTGCTAGGTGTCGACACAACGAAGATTGGACAGGATTCTTGGTCAGTTTTGGTGGACGCGCCAGTGCAGTTCAGGAGAGCAAGCTGCCGGGCTAGTTGGTGATGCATGTTCTAAACTTGCATCACCAACTAGCTTACTCGGTGCCTTGTCCGGTATTTTGCGCTTCCTAGTTTACAACATGTACCAGTACTTTCTCAGTAAATCAACGCAGTCTACAACGTTGCCAGTTGCAACGAAAATGAACCCAATGAACGCCGGCGGCATCTTGCTCCAGTGCCACGTTTCGCCGAAAACGTTCTCAACGCAAACGCCAGAAGCGCATATCTCTCTGTCACTACCGCCACGTAGCTCAAAGCGTGATTCAGTTGCGCACTGACACAGGGAACCAGTGATGCGTGTTTCCTTTGCATTCCTGTCTTTTTCGCACAAGTGGAGGTTCATTCGGACGATGACGTGCAGCACACAGAGCGAGTATGGCAGTTTAACGTGAGGCGTGACGGCTTCGGCGATAGCATAGTCCATGAGGTGTATTTGGCTGTTCGTTTTCTACTTGTTCATTTGTCCCCCGAGGTTTTTTTCTGTTGTCGGGGAAATGGTTGTACAAGGACTTAATTTGTATGTTCTCCCCTCCGTCAATGCATTGCTCTGGTTGTTTTGGTTTACTGGGACATGACGCACCCAAGAGAGTATGTAAAATGCCCCTCTCACTAGGTACAAACATATTTTTCTTTACGTCACACACTTAGACATCGCCGCTTAAAACATCGCTCGAGAAAGAGGGCGTTTTTATGTTTTCGGTTAAGTTCTCCTTTCTGATGCTTCTGAAACGATTTAGGATTGTTATATCAATTGTAAAGATGCAATTCTCCTCTGTAACATCATGCAACGAACAGTTCAAAAGAGGGCAGCAGACACCGCATTATTTACGATATCTCCCTGCACTGCCATTTGTCGAGGAAGCATTGTGTTACAGAGCCGGTGGAAAACACGCATGAGGGATCGTCTTTTTGAATCTGTTGTCTCTGCTAAAGACCATTTCCGTGGAATGATTGTACGCCTAAAACAATTGTATGTCCAGACCGCGTCTGAACCGGAGTGGCACTCACTCTTTGTGCTGTGCTGGTAATAGCCTTTATTTAAGCTCTTTGTTGCTTAGATGTCTCGTATAGTGATGTTTTAGCTACGTGCCCGGCATTGACTCTCTCTCGTGCTTCGTTGCTAAGGTGTCTTGATTTGGCATGGTTTTTCTAATGTTTGTAGGTAGCTCATGTACATAAAACATCGCATAATTGTAATAAATGCCATTTTAAAAAATACGATAGCATAGCTCACGTGCAGTGGCCAGCGAAGCTGATCCATTCGCACCGCCGCGGGTTGGAAACGCAGTCTTGGCAATGTTTATTTCACTTCTGCAGGTATCTGAGACGCTTCACATAACTTTCCTTTTAGAAGAATGACATAGTGTTTTCGCAATAAAATTCGTATACAGTATACACAGAGTAGTAGCATTTAGACTATTTAAATACACCAATTATTATAACAAACCTTAAAATCTGTTTGTGCAATATTAGCACCACTATGGTACGCTCTATAGCAAGCGCACATAAGAAGGCATAAAAGAAAAATTGTGCTGTGCAGTGTTTGGGTTTATGGCACACAGGCAAGCAAGGGACATCGTACTGAAGGACTTCGAGATTTCTACCACTTGGGGATCTTTGACGTGAACTGACAAGGCACAGTTCACAGGGCTTCTAGAATCTCGCCTCCATAGAACTGCGACCACCGCGACAGGGATCGAACCCGCGTCTTCCGTGTCAGCAGCCGAGCTCCATGACCACTGAGCCATCGCGGCGGCCAAATCCAAGTAACAGTAGTGTAGATACTATTGCACAAAATCAGCACAGGTTTCACTGGAAAGAAATGAGTCCGCACTTCCTTCAACTGAAGATCGACAGTCTGCTTGCAACGTTCTAGCATACATTGTAGATTACGAGGAGATTATTGTAGTTTATAGCATGTTCTGAAGTGCCATATTTCTGTTCGGTTTCTGTTCAGCCATGTTCCTGTTCTGAAGTGCCATATGGCAGTGCAGTGAGATATCGTACAGAATGCGGTGTCTGCTGCCCTTTTTTGCACTGTTCGTTGCATGATGTTCCAGAGGAGAATTTCATCTTTACAATTGATATAAAAATCCTAAATTGTTTCAGTAGGATCACAAAGGAGAGCTTAACCGTAAACATAAAAACGTCCTCTTTCTCGAGCGATGTTTTCAGCGGCGATGTCTAAGTTTGTGACATAAAGAAGAATATTTTGTACATAGTGAGAGGGGCATTTTACGTACTCTCTTGGGTACGTCATGTCCCAGTAAACCAAAACACACAGAGCAATGCATCGACGGAGGGGAGAACATACAAATTAAGTGCTTGTACAACCGTCTTCTCGACAACAAAAAAGGACCTTGTGGGACAAATGAAGAAGTAGAAAACTAACAGCCAAATACACCTCATGGACTATGCTATCGCCGAAGCCGAGACGCCTCACGTTAAACTGCCACACTCTCACGCTGTGCTGCACGTCATCGTCTTAATCAACCTCCACTTGTGCAAAAAAGACACGAATGCAAAGAAAACACGCATAACTGGGTCCCATTGTCAGTGGGCAACTGAATCGCGCTTTGAGCTACGTGGCGTAGTGACAGAGAGATATGCGCTGCTGGCGTTTGCGTTGAGAACGTTTTCGGCGAAACGTGGCACTTGAGCAAGATGCCGCCAGCGTTCTTTGGGATCATTTTCGTTGCAGCTGGCAACGTTGTAAACTACGTTGATTTACTGAGAAAGCACTGGTACGTCCACCAAAACTGACCAAGAATCTTCTCCCATCTTCGTTGTGTCCACACCTAGCAACAGTGATGTCATGTTGAGCTAAAAAAACCTAGTCTGGAACACATATAACACAAATTTCTTCCGGACCACACCCAAAATTTAGCCCACTAATCCCCGAACTTTTAAATTGCTGGTTAGCCCCATAATCGATGTCCAGTCATGAACGACCGCGGCCAACAGGATTGTGCCCTCCCAAACTCACGCGGATCATTTTTGAAACTTGGACCGGACCGCCGCCAAAACTTGACCTCGGCCGATTTGCACCCGAATCAATGTCCATAATAACTGCCCTTGCTCAGCACTATGGTGACCCCCAAAATTTAAGGCGGTCGTTTCCAAAATCAAGTTAAGTAAAAAACATTTCTTTCACACTTTAAAAGAATAGAAAAAAAATTTATTGTCCAAGAAGTACTTGCAACTGGGCTTGTTGGTGCATCTTCGTGAAAGACAAGAGCGCAAACTGGCAACACGAACGAGGAAGGGAAAGGGACGAGCGCTACTTACTTTCAACAGGGTTTATTCAGGGAAGAGCGTATGTATAGCCTCTAACCTTATCCATGCTCTTAATCTCAATTTGACAAACATCTACCTTTCACAGATATGCCTCAAGAAACATCATTTCACTGTGCCGGATAATAACCGAGGTATCACTGATGCAATTGTCACCTCGTTTCTTGATATAAAAGGCTTCCACGAGCTCACGTTCGGTGTTATCTCGGCTTTTCAGTAGCACTTTGCATTCAGGCAGCCGGGGCTTGCAGACTATACGTTTCTCTTTCGAGCATGCTTGGCAGTGGTCTGGAAGATGGGCTCCTTTCTTATTCAATGAATTCTTGTGTTCTAGCAGGCGCTCATTAAGACACCGGCCGGTCTGTCCAACGTACACCTTCCCGCATGTAAGTGGGAACTCGTACACCACTCCTTTCTTGCAGCCAACAAGTGGCGTTCGGTGTCTGATGGCGCACTCTTGCATTTCCTTTCTCCCAATACCTGAGCACATTCCGGCTAGTTTTCGCGGCGCTGAAAATACCACGTTGACGCCGTACTTATTTGCCACCTTCTTGAGATTATGAGAGGTGTGGTGTACGTAGGGTACAACTTCCGGCCTTTCCAGCCTTTTTTCTTGAGGTCTGTTTTCATTGCTGCCCTTCAGCTTTTTCAGCAAGGTCTGCGTAACGGAGAGATCCAGGGGAGCCGGGAAGCCTGCATTCTGCAACCTGGACACCTGAGATGCAAAGCTGGCGTGCATGGCATGGTGGCAGGACTTCTTTAGTGCAGACGCTAGGCACCGGGACGCGATAGCCCTCTTAACGGTCTTAGAATGGTTTGAATGAAATGGCAAAAAATATTTCTTGGCGCGTGGACAGTATCGCCAGCAAACATGTGAACGGTGAAAGGTTAGGGTGAGGTCTAAAAACTGTAATTGGTTATTACTGCTAGGCACTTCGTGAGTGAAGGTGAGGCACATGCTGTTTGGACCAAACGTACCTAAAACATCATCTACTGTTTCGTCAAACCCGAAATCGCTATCTGCCAACAAGACCAGGTAATCGTCTACATATCTAAAAACGTGGACTATACAATCTGTGTCAAGTGCTTCACTCAATGTCGCTTGCAATACATTCTAACATTTTCCTGTTTTCCTCTTTGGCATTCCCCTGTCCACAGGTATACAAAGCCAAGGAGTGTTTGCTTGCCTGCCACTGTTCCTTTTAGCCATAAATGTTCCCTGCATCCCAGTCTAACTCTTTGAAAATTCATACTTTTATGAATGAATGCCCCAATTCCACCTCCCTTTCTGCTGCCCTCTGTTCTATTGCAATATTCCCATGCGTAGTCTGGGTTACAGGGTGGTTGCTCCATGTCTCTAAGATGTGTTTCCGCTAAATCATATACCATTAATTCCTCCTGTCTTAACTGTTCTTCTATTTCCTCCCATTTCAGTCTATTTCTGCCAACTTGCATGTTAATGAAACCTATATCTGAATTAACTTTGCCCTGGCGCTTGCGTCTCTATCTTCCCCTATGGTTCCGTTGTCCGTTTGATCTTAATTCTTCCTTCTCTACACTGGTTCCTTCAGAGCTCTGGGTCCCCCCGAAAAGGCTGTTGCCTGGCGACCTATCCTACTACCCACCTTCTTGCCAGTGGCACCACCGTAGTGGATGCCATCCTGTGCAAAAGGGTGGGGCCTAACCTCATACACTTCCCTGCTGACCTCCATCACCTCGTATCTTAGTCGTCGACTCAATAGCCTAATTACCCGATTAGTCTCCACGACCCTCCTTTCCGTTTCGCGAGCCTGCCTCTGTACCTCTGGGATTGTGCATATGGTCACATGCACACTCTCAGAGGCTTCTCTAAGCCTACGCATCCCCACCTCCAACTGCGTCTCAAGATTCTGGCTCCTCCCCTGCAGTACATCATTGAGACCAGCATGGATGACCACAAGGTGTTCGCCATCCACGCTGCCCACCACCACCTCCCGGGCTCTGGCCATTGCATCCACCATGCACTTTTCCGACTGTGCCTCCACCTGCACCCGCCTGTCTGCTTTCACTGCCGTCAGAACGCCTCCCTCAACCCTCGCTGCGTTCGAGTCCCCGACCACCAGAACTCTCCTGCGCCCCAAACGTTCGCTTCCTAATTCCATCTGTTGGCCTCCGGATCGCTCTAGCTGACTCTCCTGCCGCTGTACGCTATTGTCGCGAGTTTCCATGCCCGCTTTAACCTTTTTCATTTCGTTCTCATTTTTCTCACTCAATGCTCGCTGCACTACCGCACTGTACGATCGACGAGCCTCGTCCCCCACCTGACCCTTCTCCGAACTGGGGTGCCCAGCCGGCCGCGACCTGAGCGCTTCAACCTGTTTTTCTAGCTGGGTCCGCTTTTCCCGCTCTTCTTTAATCTCGCCCACCATTCGCTTCAACAGGGCGGCATTATTCTCCTCCTTTTTAATCAAATCGGCGACCTGAGCTTCCAGCTTAATCCGTGCCTCTCGTTCGACCTGCCGGTCCGCATTAAGTGCATTAAACCCAGCTTCCCATTCCCCTTTTAACGCATGAACGGCGTCCCCAAACCACTTGCACATCTTACACACGAAGCTAGCCTCATCCGCCTCGGCTAAGCTCCCGAACCCTGTCTCATCTAAGTAACACCAACGGTCGCACTCCTGGCACTGTACTAACTCCCCGTCCTTGTCCTCCTTAACTTTCCTAGCTTGCCGACCCATCCTCCGGCCGACTACGCCTTGTGAAAGCCCGCCAAAATTCCTATGCGTAAAAACCCGCCAAGAATATTACACAAAACTTCGGCACTACGCAACGTAAAAGCCCGCCAAAATTCCTAGAGAAGAAACCTTCGGTACTAGTCAACGTAAGAGCCCGCTAAAACTCCTGCACAAAAACCTTCGGCACTGCGCAACGTAAAAGCCCGCCAAAATTACTACACAAAAAACCTTCGGCACTACACAACGTAAAAGCCCACCAAAATTCCTACACAAAAACCTTCGGCACTGCGCAACGTAAACGCCTGCCAAAAATCCTACACCAAAAACTTTCAGCAATACGCAAGGTAAAAGCCTTCCAAAATTTCTACGCAAAAACCTTCGGTACACACACTTCCGCTAGCCTTTCTACCCTTAACTCGGTTTAAAACTACTGCCCGAAAGCATGTACAAGCGCAAACACCAAAAGGCACTTAGCTTCAGACGTAGTCGCTGGAGCTCCGAAAAAAAGCGTCCGCCTCCGACGGTGTCACGAGCCAGCCTCGAGCACGAGCGCCAGCTGTTAGAAGCGTTTTTAGTAAAAAAGATCGAGCGAGTTTGTATCAGCGACCAATCTGTTTTTCTCGTTGACAAAGAATGGAATTTTTTATCTCGCTAGTTATGACGTCCGGACTTTGTTGAATGTGGCAAGTAGGTGCGCCTGCGCAAGTAGTGGCTATAAATATGTGGTGGAACCTTAATAAATTCAGTTGAAAGTCCGGCGACAGTCTGTGTGCGTCTTCCTCTGGTCTTGCGTCTTTTCTAGCAGGTTTTTTTTCACGTGAACATGTACCAACTCGCCCAAGAATTCACGCTCCTGGTATATATATATATATATATATATATATATATATATATATATATATATATATGGTTCATGAGGACTTAACGTCCCAAAGCGACTCAGGCTATGAGGGACGCCGTAGTGAAGGGCTCCGGAAATTTCGACCACCTGTGGTTCTTTAACGTGCACTGACATCGCACAGTACACGGGCCTCTAGAATTTCGCCTCCATCTAAATTCGACCGCCGCGGCCGGGATCGAACCCGCGTCTTTCGGAGCGCCGTAACCACACAATCAAACCACGGCGGCCTCTATATATATATATATATATATATATATATATATATATATATATATATATATATATATATATATATATATATATATATATATATATATATATAGCGTCCTTTGATACAGCTGCCGAGCGCCATAACAACTCCTCAATATATATATATATATATATATATATATATATATATATATATATATATATATATATATATATATATATATATATTGAGTTGTTATGGCGCTCGGCAGCTGTATCCAAGGACGCGGGTTCGAACCCTGCCGCGGCGGCCCAAGTTCGCTGGAGGTACAATTCTAGAGACCCTTGTACTGTGCGATGGGCGATGGCAGTGCACGTTAAAGAACCGGACTTCGTCGAAATCCACGGAGCCCTTCACTACGATGTCCCTTATAGTCTAAGACGCTTTGGGACGTTAAGCAATCAGACACCAATATATAAATTGAGTGGACATGGCGGGCAGGCACCAGCACGTTCCTGCTAAGCCCATTCTGCTGCAATGTGCAGATTGTGCTCCTTGGACTGGTCGGAATGTTCGCGCAGCTGTATCTGTCAAGTGGGCACATATGCAGCACGGCCTCAACTACGTTAACATCATCCGGGCATCTTTGCTATGCACCCCGCCACGTCAGATCTTCGAAGCCACCTATGGGCTACGTGAGTTCGACAGGGCCACCTCCTTGAGTTGGTACGGACGACCACGTACCAGCGCGTTCCGACAAAAACCAGTTCTGGTGCATTGCGGAGAATGGTACTTATCATGGGCTCGTCAAGCCTTGCTGGCTTTTTTCCTCGACCCGTTTCATGGTTGTGATGAATAAATCTGTGTTAATATTCTACAATAAAAAGTAGTTTACACAGCCTCCTGATCACGCTGTGCCCTCATACAGCTACTACGTACTATATATGATGTTTGCTGCGTCCGCTCTTTGCTTTTGTGCGGTTGCATTGAAACAAATCCATGTGCTAACCCAGGTCATGCCAATAAACTTCTGCGACAGCTACCATTAGGACAGAACAAAATAACAGATCAGATAGCAGCGCTGAAAGTGGAACAATCGGAGATGTGTAATCGTATCTCCGCCAGGAATGTGACGCATACAGATCTGAAAAAAAAAACTCACGCTCACAGACGACCTGGGGCAGAAAATTAGCTCTCCTTAGGCGAAAGTGGCAGAAAAAGAAAATCGCAGAAGGCCCTCAAACATATAAAGATGAAAATTAGGACACAAACTGCATTAAAGAAAAAAGCTATCGCAGAGTTTTTTCTACAGCACTTAAAATAGAAGCAAGTCTTTCGGGCTGATTCAAAAACTAGGAAATGCTGAAAACAACCGAGAGATTATCGTATTTTATCAAGATTTTAAAAAGAAGCAAGAAATATTAATAAATTTATAAGCTGAGAGTTGAAAAGATATTAATGCGGAATGACTATTCCCGAGACACTCCCAAGACGCGAAACATTATTTGGGAAAGTGCGAAAAAAGGAAAGCTGCAAGAAAAATATATTCAGGACAATTACCTTTCTGTTGAGATAGAAAAAACCAAAGAGTAAAGCTGGCCAAGGGTTATAGCAACGTACCCAATCTCTGACGTGACATACCTCAAAATAATGATCTAAGTCTCCTTACCTTAAACGCGAGAAGTATCGTGAATAACCGTGAAAAATGTTACGTCATTCGCTTCGAATATAACCCCCATATACTGGTGATAACGGAAACATTGTTACGAGAGGATGTTCACGAAGAAATCTTTCGTAGTACTGATCTAGGGGAGGAGGAGGTGCCATCCTAGTTAGAAAGTGACTGCCTACGGTTCTTTTACGACAGATTGATAATTGTGCTTCCTCAGCATATTAGTAATGGAAGAACGTTTCCCGTAACCGTATGAGATGAACCTGGCTGCTTGAGTTTAGATGCGCTTTACCTGCTCGATGTTTTTTACATGGCACGGATCCCACACTATCAAGGCGTACTGTAAGACTGGTCGAGTCGTAATGCAATATGCTACAAGTTTTACGCTGGATTGGGAGCCTTTTAATTTCTTTCGTAGGTATCTTAATTTACTTAATTATTTCAAGCATATATCACTGAGATGCATATACCATTTAAGATTGGTAGTAATTGGCAGGCCTAATTATTTATTGATGTTACTGCATTTATGCATTGAACTCCAATTTGGTAAATATATATTGTAGGGGATGTTTCTTAGTTTTAATTGTTATTGACGCGATTTTTGAGAAATTGATTTTCATCGCCCTTTGTTTACACCAGTCTGCGAGTTTACATAAATTGGCATTAGTCGCTGAGAGGAGGAATTATTGATGACGGAATAAATGACACTGTCTTCGGCAAACAATTTTACAGTGATACCTTCATCAACATTTTGAGCAATATAATTAATATGCATGAGGAGCAAAAGCGGTCCCAGCATTGATCCCTGTGGTACACAAGACCGAACATGCAGACACGAAGACCTCATTCCACCGTATTCAACAAATTATCTGCGACTATGTAGGTCCGCTTGCAACCAACTGATAAGAATGTCCGGCATCCCGATTTCTTTTAGCCTCTCAATAAGCAAGTTGTGCGGCACACAATCAAATGCCTTAGATAAATATATTTGTTCACGATTATCAATGCGCAGAGAAAAGTCATGAATTACGGATAATAGTTGCGTTGTAGCGGAAATCTTTTTACGGAACTCATGATGAAATTCAACAAAGAAGTTGGCCAATGCAAGGTAGTTTGATATATGATGAGCTATTATGTGCTCAAGCAACTTGCAACACGTACATATAAGTGAAATAGGCCGGTAGATTCCAGCATATAACTTTTCACTGGACTACTCTTCCGACTAACCAATCACTAGGCAGGCAACTTTGATTAAGTGAGACATTAAAAATCACGTATAGGTAGTAGGAAATAATCTCAGAGTACCGATGGAGAAATGCACTAGGAATACGCCATTTGAATTTAGCAAAAGTGCATGTATGCCCTCGTGGCTTAAAACAAAATTCGGCATGTTAAGACAGGGCGGAAATGCATTAACTCTGGGGCGATATGCCGAGGTGGAAATCTTAGTGAATTCTCTTTGAAACGTAATGATGAATTCATTAGCAATGTCTTTAATTCATGAAATGACATTACAGTTAATGCGTAGCTGATCGACGTTATGCTTACTACCGGACAGAAAGCGCCAAAACTTGCCAGGAGAATCTTTCATATAAGAAGCAGGGGTACTCTCATAGAAGTTTTTGCGCGCATTTCGCAATTTGGAAACAAGATCTTTTTTGAGTGCATGCCGGTTAACCCCACCACCCTTTCATTTCCGCTTCCGTGCTAAGCGCCGTTTAGGTGGATGATATCACGGCTGATCCAAGGGTTGTGATGCCTCGTTTTCTTACGCCGGGCAGGAATAAATCTCTTCATGCAATCCATGACAATAGTATTGAACCTTTTCCAAAGGAGCGAGACGTCTCATGCGTGTTCGAACTCAGGAAAATTAAAGTGCAAGGTATCAAGAACCGATTCGTCATCTCCAGCCGAAATATCACTAAACGTTTGCAGAGAAAGCAGTACTTTGCTCCCACGTGCGTTTACTCACGTGCACTCTCGTCATCATGTGATTCTGTTATTTTTATAGAGTTCCGATTTATGCGAGGCAAGTTTAAATGACCGGCTAGCACAATTTTTTGATTAGGTCTTATTTAACCCTCAAGAGCTTAATAAAACCTAATCAAAGCCCTCAAGAGCTAGAACTTTATCTAGTGAGGCTAGCCTAGCAGTGCTGTCCGAGGAACTAGCAGGAATTAAATGGGATGTGATAGGCCTTAGCGAAGTTTGGAGGACACGTGAGGCGTATACAGTACTAAAGGATGGACACATACTGTGCTATCGCGGATTAGAGGATAGACGAGAGCTAGGTGTGGGATTCCTCATTAATAAGGATACAGCAGGCAATGTAGAGGAGTTGTATAGTATTAACGAGAGGGTAGCAGATATAGTAATTAGGCTGAATAAGAGGTACAAGCTGAAAGTGGTGCAGGGCTACGCACCCACATCCAGCCATGATGACCAGACCGTTGAAAGTTTCTATGAGGACGTAGAATCGGCAATGAATAAAGTAAAATCGCAGTACACTGTACTCATGGGCGACTTCAACGCGAAGGTGGGCAAGAAGCAGGCTGACGACCACGCGGTAGGTGACTGTGGGATAGGCTCTAGAAATAGCAGGGGAGAGTTAATAATATTAATAATTGGTTTTTGGGGGGGAAAGGAAATGGCGCAGTATCTGTCTCATTTATCGTTGGACACCTGAACCGCGCAATAAAGTAAGGGAGAAAGGAGGGAGTGAAAGAAGAAAGGAAGAGAGAGGTGCCGTAGTGGAGGGCTCCGGAATAATTTCAATCAATCAATCAATCAATCAAAGGAAGCTTTATTTCATAATTCACAAAAAAATTGTACAAAATATTTGGACCGATAGCCTACATGGCTAGTGTCCGGTCCAATACAAATCAAATCATTTAGGCATTTAGGCAACCACATAAATATGTAAAGTGAAAAAAAAATGAAAACAGCGAATTAACACAGCAAAAGCATCTAGTGTCCGATCGCATGCAAAAACAAGGCATTTTGGCAAACGTACAAGGAAGGTATACACCGGCATTGTAAGAAACACAGAAACACAAAAAGGAAATCACATGATTACTTGATTATGCAAGAAATGTAATTTAGAAGATAGTTTCAAATTTCTGGCAAGCTTTATTTCCAATGGTAATGTATTCCAGACTTTCGTCCCAATGAACTCGATTAATCTCTCACCTCGGGATCTTTAACGTGCACTGACATCGCACAGCACAAGGCCCCTTACCGTTTTTCCTCCATAAAAACGCAGCCGCCGCGGTCGGGTTCGAACCCGGGAACTCCGGATCAGTAGTCGAGCGCCCTAACCACTGAGCCACCGCGGCGGGTATTGGTCGAATTCGCGGATAGAAATAATTTACGGATCATGAATACCTTCTTCCGCAAACGAGAAAACAGGAAGTGGACCTGGAAGAGCCCCAATGGTGAAACTAAAAATGAAATCGACTTCATACTATGCGCTAAACCTGGCATCATTCAGGATGTGGCCGTCCTCGGAAGGGTGCGTTGTAGCGGCCACAGAATGGTATGGTCTAGAATTAGCTTAAACTTGAGGAGGGAACGGAAGAAGCTAGTGAAGAAGAAGACCATTAACGAGTTAGCCGTAAGAGGGAAAGCACAGGAGTTTAGGATAGCGCTGCAAAACAGATATTCGGCTTTAACTGAGGAAGACGATCTTCATGTTCATCCTATGCACGATAATCTGACATCAATAATTACGGAGTGCGCAGTAGAAGTAGGCGGTAGGACAGTTCGAAAGGATACCGGGAAGCTATCTCAGGTAACGAAAGATCTGATTAAGAAGTGCCAAAGCATCAAGGCGTCTAACCCTACCGATAGAATAGAACTAACGGAGCTATCAAAGTTAATAAATAAGCGCAAGGTAGCCGACATAAGGAAGTTTAATATGGAGAGAATCGAGCATGCTCTAAAGAACGGAGGTAGCCTAAAAGCAGTGAAGAGGAAACTAGGCATAGGTAAAAACCAGATGTATGCATTAAGAGACAAGCAGGGCAATGTCATTAGCAATATGGATAAGATAGTTAACATAGCCGAAGAGTTCTATACAGACCTGTACAGTAGCCAATGTAATCAGAGCGCTAATGAGAAAGACAGCAGTGCACAGCAATGCGTCATCCCGCCAGTAACGAAAGATGAAGTAAAAAGAGCCCTAGAAGCAATGAAAAGGGGAAAAACAGCTGGGGAGGATCAGGTAACAGCAGATCTGTTGAAGGATGGAGGGGACATCGTGCTAGAAAAACTAGCCACCCTGTATACGCAATGCCTTATGACCTCGGCTGTACCAGAAGCTTGGAAGAATGCAAACATTATCTTAATCATAAGAAGGGAGACGCCAAGGACATGAAAAATTACCGGCCGATAAGCTTACTATCCGTTGCCTACAAAGTATTTACTAAGGTAATCGCTAATAGAGTCAGGGCAACGTTAGACTTTAATCAACCAAATGATCAGGCAGGCTTTCGTAAAGGATATTCCACAATAGATCATATTCACACTATCAATCAAGTGATAGAGAAATGTGCAGAATATAACCAACCTCTATATATAGTTTTCATTGATTACGAGAAAGCATTCGACTCAGTAGAAACCTCAGCAATCATACAGGCATTGCGTAAGCAGATGATAGAAGAGCCTTATGTCAAAATACTGGAAGATATATATAGCAACTGCACAGCTACTATAGTCCTCCATAAAGTCAGCAATAAAATTCCAATAAGAAAGGGCGTCAGGCAAGGAGACACGATCTCGCCAATGCTGTTCACCGCATGTTTACAGGAGGTATTTCGAGGCCTGAATTGGGAACAGTAAGGAATAAGAATAAATGGAGAATACCTAAATAATCTGCAATTTGCTGATGACATTGCCTTGCTGAGTCACTCAGGAGGTGAACTGCAAATCATGATCAATGAGTTAGACAGGCAGAGCAGATCGATGGGTCTAAAAATTAACATGCAGAAAACCAAGGTAATGTCCAACAGCCTAGCAAGGGAACAACAGTTCACAATTGGCAGCGAGAGCCTAGAAGCTGTGACGGAATACGTCTACTTAGGGCAGGTAGTGACAGCTGATCCGGATCATGAGAGGGAGATAACTAGAAGGATAAGAATGGGGTGGAGCGCATATAGAAAATTCTCGCAGATCATGAGTGGCAGTTTACCCATTTCCCGTAAGAGGAAACTGTACAACAGCTTAATCTTACCGGTACTCACCTACGGGGCAGAAACGTGGAGGCTAACGAAAAGAGTTCAGCATTCGGCAGTAGCAGCAGTAGCACATCGCCGACGCTTGTCTTGGAAGGCGCTTGACGCTTTTCTTCCACTTCGCAGTTTTACGGCTGGGCCTCCGTTCAAGTTCAACCTTTGGCGCATGGCTCCACTGCGGCTGCGCTGCATCTGAAGAATTTCCTGCTGACAACGACGCACGGTTTCGAAGATTGCGGACCGTATCTCCTCGTTTCATCCGGGAAACCTAGCCTGCTCCCATTGGCCCCAGCAACCACGTTCGAACTACCGAGGTTTCTTCGGCGATACTGGGAATCATTGCTCCGCATTTGCATTCGGCAGTAGCAGCAGTAGCACATCGCCGACGCTTGTCTTGGAAGGCGCTTGACGCTTTTCTTCCACTTCGCAGGTTGATGGCTTTGCTTCCTTTATTTTTTTTTTCTATTGAATCGTCTGCTGCTGCTGCTGCTGCTGCCGGGTGCTGTTGCTTAGTGATAGCCATGCCTAATCATACGGCTCAAGAAGAGCCTGACCCTTGTCTTTCCTGCCATGCTGTTATCCCACCCAATGCCCCATTTGTAACCTGTGTAGCGTGCGAATTCAACTACCATGTTGGAAAAGCATGTTCAGGTCTAACAGCCAGAAGCTACAAAAGCAAAAAGGCTGATAGCAGCATTGCGCAGTGGAAATGTCGGACATGTGTAGTGGCGTCAGAGCGCACTTCTCGACCGTCCAGCGATCAATGTCGCTCACGTGGCTCCTCCTCTACGCATAGCTGTTCAAATAACGAACAGCAGCAGCTCTCTCAACAGGCACTAATGGGCATCGCGACAGATATGCAAAAAAGCTATGCCTTCTGATGCCTTTAGTTGAGGCGATGAGTGCACTTCCCGAGTTAAAGCAAATAGTGGCTGGTGTACAAGTGTCTGTCCAACACATGTCGGATAAGTATGATGAAGCGCTACAGCGCCTAACCAAGCAGGACCGTGAACTAACAGACATTAAGGAGCGCATTACAGCAGGGGAAGACTCCGTCAGTGCGAAAGAGATTTCTGATTTAAAGGATCAAGTTAACGAACTTGAACAGTATGGTAGACGGCAGAATCTTGAGATTCATGGGGTCAAATGGGAAGAAAATGAAAACCTTTTACCTAAAATCAATGAGTTGGCTGCTTCCCTTGGCCTTCGTTCGCTTGTTGAAGACGACATTGATGGCATTCACCGTCTTTCCACAAGAAAAGGTCGAAAGGCTCCCATTCTAGTGCGGTTCGTTTCTCGAAAAACAAAAGAGAACTGGAAGAGCAAGAATAAGCAACTGGTTGACAGTGAATCAGAACTCCGCTTCTACGATAACCTTACCAGTCGAAACAAGCATCTTTTGTGGCTGGCACGCACAAGGGCACAGCAGATGGGTTACTGCTTCACGTGGCAAAAGAATGGAAAGGTGATGGTCCGCAAGGGCCCAGGTGAACCAATTCTGCGGATTTCGTGTGAGGCAGATCTGTGTAATATCAAGGAAACTAAGCAGGCTGAAAGTGATGATTCGGAGGCGTGAGCGTCCATCAACTTAGTTTTTTTTTCTGTTTTTCTTTATCTTTTCTAGCAGTATGGATTACGAAGCATCTTCACAAAACCGCAGTTACTACGCGATACATGAATTTAACGATACAGTAATGGGATTACCTTCTCATTCAAATAAGCCTCTTTCTATGTTTTGTTTAAACTCACAAAGTCTTCGAAACAAAGGAGATGCCGTTGGCGCTTATCTGAACTTACTTCACCACAAATTTGATGTTCTAGCATTTACAGAAACCTGGTTCACTGATTCCTCTGACGTTGCTCAATTTGAAGACTATTCTCATGTGTCTTTGTTTAGAGACAACAAAAAAGGGGGCGGTGTGTCTCTGTATTTTCGTGATGGCGTATCACACGCCTCCCTAGAGTCGTTTTCCGTTGTTGATTGTGATTTTGAGGTACTTGTTGCCGAATCTTGTGGTGTTATTATAATTCTTGTTTATAGTCCCCCGTCTGGTAAAGTTGAACGCTTTTTTCCTACCTTGACAGTGTACTTCACTCGTTTTCAGGACATAGCCAATTTGTTGTCGTGCTGGGTGATTTTAACATAGATATATTGACTGAGAATACAGTGGTTAAGAGTTTTATTGGTATGATGTCTTCCTACAGCTGCCAACAAGAATTACCACAAGTACCAAAACTGCTCTCGATTTATGTTTCACTGATTTCTTACCAAATGATGTACATTCGGGTGTGATGGCCTACGATGTTAGCGACCATCTTCCATTTTTTGTCTTTTTGCCCCATTCGAGGAAAACTTTTTCTAATAGCGCAGCTAACACTTTCTATCGGAAAGTTAATGACGAAACTATAAATTGCTTTCGACGCATGATTTCAGAGGTGGACTGGTCACTCGTTTTTAATGAAGAAGATCCTAGTCGCTGTTACGATGTCTTTGAAAAAAAATTTCAAGATGCCTATTATGAAGCCTTTCCTCTAGTCCGCCGCTCTAGGCACAAAAAGTCTAAGAAACCATGGGTTACGAAAGAGCTGTACAAAAGAATAAGGCAAAAACACATTCTCTTTGCTGATTTTTTGAAGCACAAGGACATCAATATACTAAACCTGCATAAAGCTGTAAGGAATAAGCTCAACACTGATCTAAAAACCGCAAAACAGGAATATTACGCAAAAGCGTTCGCTAATAAACTTGCCCCTAATCAGATATGGAGGTCATACAACAATTTAGTACCAAAAGAACCGAGCCAACTACAGTAGAGATTGTGGTAGATGGCGTTCCACTCAGAGGTCGTCCCTTATCAGACATGTTTAACGAACACTTCCTGAAGGTTGGTGAAAATCAGTCTGCACAAACAACATGCACTGATCCAATGTCATATCTTAAAGGCATACCAAAGCCTTCGATATTTCTTTCCCCAACAACTACAGCCGAAATCTCTTCGTATATAATACGTCTAAAAAATAACTGCTCCGTTGGAGCTGATAACATCAAGGGTGAGGTAGTGAAAGCCGTATCTGATATTATCGCACCTTTGTTGTCCCATATATGCAACCAAATGCTCAAAGAAGGCGGGTTTCCAGATAAATTAAAGATAGCAAGAGTTTGTGTGGTACATAAGACAGGAAGCTATAATGATCCTAACAATTATCGCCCAATATCCGTTTTACTGGTCTTCTCAAAAATTGCTGAACAAGTCATCAATACCCGCCTTACTTCGTACTTCATTAAGACCGGAGCTATTGCGAAAGAACAATATGGCTTTCAGAAAGGGAAATCTACGGAAAAAGCTTTACTTCACATAAAGGATAAAATAATTAACAATATAGAAAACTGAATTTTTACACTTGGACTATTCTTAGACTTTAGAAAAGCCTTCGACTCGGTCTGTCACAAAATTTTACTGCGCAAATTACAATTCTATGGGATACGAGGTTCCGCACTTAATCTTATTCAGAGCTACTTATCATCCAGAGTACAATTCACAATGATTAACGACATACCTTCAAGCCATGGCCTTATACGCACTGGTGTGCCACAGGGCTCAATACTGGGTCCTATTCTATTCCTAGTTCACATAAATGACATTGTTAATATTCTTCCTTCCTCCGAAACAGTTTTATACGCTGACGACACAAATATTTTCTTTCATGACGCGAGTTAATAAGCAATAGAATGTAGAGCTAATCTCTGGTTAGAAAACCTTACATTATGGTTGAGGGCCAACAGGTTAGAACTAAACATCACGAAGACGAAGTATGTAATATTCAGAGCTAAAATAAAGTCATAGATAAAGTCGAGAGTGTGACGGAATCCCGTCTGGCCGGGGGGATACATTTCAAAACAAAGAGACGCCGACCAGTAAAACGAAAAAAATTGTATTGACGTTTCGGCGCCCAGAACGGGGGCCTTGTTCACAATGGAAACACACCAAGAGGGTTCGTCTTTTTAAAAGCTATAGTAATCGCCGTAAAGATCGCGCGTAAATCGGGTTAAGATTGCCCTCGTTACGATTAAGCGTGTGAGCCGTTGTCTGTATCACCAGGGACTCGAGATGAAGCCGTGATGTTGTCAGTTTCTCTTTTTCGATGATTCTTGCTTTTTCCCAATCTATTCTGTGATTTGCCGTCACCGCGTGCTCTGCCAAGGCGTTATTGCGGGTATCTTCTTTCTGCACATCACGAGCATGTTGCTGTAGGCGCTTCTTGTAACTTCCGGTTTCGCCGATGTAAACACCGTTGCAATCTGCACAAGGGATGGCGTAGACAACTCCTGGGAACTTCTCTTTTGGCAACTGATCTTTGACGTTCATCAGTTGTTGTCGCATTTTCTTGACAGGGACATGGGCAACTTGCACGTCATACTCTCGTATTACACGGGCGAGGCACTCACTTGTTTTCGGCACATAAGGAATAGCCGCACGTTTTTTGGGCGGAAGAGGGGCGTCCGGATGACGAGGCCGTGACAGCCGTCGTTCTGTGGACCTGATGAAATGGCTTGGGTAACCACAGCTAGTGAGATCTTTTCGTACCCTTGACGCGTCCGCAGCGGCGTCAGTGGTGTTTGTGCATATCTTCTTGGCCCGCTGCATTAAACTGCTCACAACGGCTCTTTTTTTGGGCGGCAGGATGGACGGAACTGAAATGTAGGTAGCGGCCTGTATGTGTAGCCTTTCTATACACGCTAAACGACAACTTCTGGCCTTTCCTTGAGACGAGGACGTCCAGAAAAGGCAGACTGCCGTCCACCTCTTCTTCCAACGTAAACTGAATGGCGTCTTCCTGGCTGTTCAGGTGTGTCAGAAACTGGCTCACCGCGTCCTTGTGCAGAATGCAAAAGCAGTCGTCGATGTAACGGAAGAGGACCTTGGGGGCAGGGTGAAAGGAGGTTAAAGCGCGTCGCTCCAATGACTCCATGATGAGGTTAGCGGCCGTCACCGAAACAGAAGCACCCATGGGGGTCCCATGGACTTGCTTGTAGTAGTTTCCCCTAAAAACAAAGTAGGTATTGCTCAGGCAGAAAGCAAGCAGCCGGCGCAGGTCCCGTGCTTCTATTGGCGATCTTTCCGGTAGAAAGGCATCGCTATCGAGCGCAGCGGTGCATACGTCGACAGCAAGGTCAGTCGGTACACTCGTGAACAGGGACTTCACGTCGAAAGACACCATCAATTCACTGTCTTCGATCAGGGTGTTGCGGGTCTTCTCAACAAAGTCGTATGAGTTGCGAACGTGGCAAGTCCCATGGCCAACAAGCGGGGAAAGAACACGGTGCAAGAATTTGGAGAGGCTGTGCAGAGGGGAGCGGGTAAAATCCACGATAGGTCGCATTGAAACTCCTGGTTTATGTATCTTTGGCAAGCCATAAAACGCTGGCCAAGAAGATATGCACAAACACCACTGACGCCGCTGCGGACGCGTCAAGGGTACGAAAAGATCTCACTAGCTGTGGTTACCCAAGCCATTTCATCAGGTCCACAGAACGACGGTTGTCACGGCCTCGTCATCCGGACGCCCCTCTTCCGCCCAAAAAACGTGCGGCTATTCCTTATGTGCCGAAAACAAGTGAGTGCCTCGCCCGTGTATTACGAGAGTATGACGTGCAAGTTGCCCATGTCCCTGTCAAGAAAATGCGACAACAACTGCTGAACGTCAAAGATCAGTTGCCAAAAGAGAAGTTCCCAGGAGTTGTCTACGCCATCCCTTGTGCAGATTGCAACGGTGTTTACATCGGCGAAACCGGAAGTTACAAGAAGCGCCTACAGCAACATGCTCGTGATGTGCAGAAAGAAGATACCCGCAATAACGCCTTGGCAGAGCACGCGGTGACGGCAAATCACAGAATAGATTGGGAAAAAGCAAGAATCATCGAAAAAGAGAAACTGACAACATCACGGCTTCATCTCGAGTCCCTGGTGATACAGACAACGGCTCACACGCTTAATCGTAACGAGGGCAATCTTAACCCGATTTACGCGCGATCTTTACGGCGATTACTATAGCTTTTAAAAAGACGAACCCTCTTGGTGTGTTTCCATTGTGAACAAGGCCCCCGTTCTGGGCGCCGAAACGTCAATACAAATTTTTTCGTTTTACTGGTCGGCGTCTCTTTGTTTTGAAATGTATCCCCCCGGCCAGACGGGATTCCGTCACACTCTCGACTTCATCAACCTTCGCCAGGCCCATGGCCAAGGAATCATCACCAAGATCCGTCAGTATGTTGGCCTCAACTGCCGTATTGCCTCATTCAAGGCTCACCTGAATTTTACTCTAACATGCAAAGCCCGCGCCTTGGTTCCCCGCTCCTTGCGTCTCAACAGACCGGTGTCGACGCCTTTTGGGCTCAGTGTGGTTGGCAAAGCGGAACGTCAGCTCCTGCAAGCAAGAATCTTGGACTGCAAAGGAAAAATCCGCGCACTGGAGAACGAACCGTTTTTTGCTCGTCGTCGTCTAGAACACCAATCTCCTAATGAGTTCACCAGCATACAGTTGCACGCAAATCAGAAGATGGAACGTCAACGCCAGAAAGGTGAGCGTGCTCATGACAATAAGTTAGGCAGGCTCCTATCCGAGCACCAGAGAGGGCAGACGATGATTTCAAAACCCGCTGTGCATAACCTTTCATCGTATAAGCCCAACCGAGCTGAAGAGGCTGTTCTGAATTTGGGGTTGAATTTCAGCCTAGGAGCTGCACCGAATAGGAAGAAGTTGGTATGCGCTGTGGAAAATGCGATCAGCCAAGTTGAGAACACTCGCCGCGAAGAGGCCCGCACACGGGTGGTGGGCGTTCTCAACGCCATTCATCGCGGGCCTTCCCGTTCTGCTTTGTCTCGCGAGGAGCAATCCGCTATGAAGAGCCTCCGTGACAACAAAGATATTGTAATTTTGCCAGCAGACAAAGGCAACGCGACGGTCCTTTTGGACAAGTCTGACTATGACCGCAAGATACTGTCTCTCCTGGAAGACGGTGACACGTACGTCCGCCTCAAGAAGGACCCTACACTCAAGTTGGAGAGGGAACTACAGAAGCTTCTCGCCGACGTATTTCAGTTCGTCCCGCCGAGCCAAAAACCGCTCTACTACAAGTTACTATGCCACAATGGTTCCGCGCCAGCGTTTTATGGCTTGCCAAAGATACATAAACCAGGAGTTTCAATGCGACCTATCGTGGATTTTACCCGCTCCCCTCTGCACAGCCTCTCCAAATTCTTGCACCGTGTTCTTTCCCCGCTTGTTGGCCATGGGACTTGCCACGTTCGCAACTCATACGACTTTGTTGAGAAGACCCGCAACACCCTGATCGAAGACAGTGAATTGATGGTGTCTTTCGACGTGAAGTCCCTGTTCACGAGTGTACCGACTGACCTTGCTGTCGACGTATGCACCGCTGCGCTCGATAGCGATGCCTCTCTACCGGAAAGATCGCCAATAGAAGCACGGGACCTGCGCCGGCTGCTTGCTTTCTGCCTGAGCAATACCTACTTTGTTTTTAGGGGAAACTACTACAAGCAAGTCCATGGGACCCCCATGGGTGCTTCTGTTTCGGTGACGGCCGCTAACCTCACCATGGAGTCATTGGAGCGACGCGCGTTAACCTCCTTTCACCCTGCCCCCAAGGTCTTCTTCCGTTACATCGACGACTGCTTTTGCATTCTGCACAAGGACGCGGTGAGCCAGTTTCTGACACACCTGAACAGCCAGGAAGACGCCATTCAGTTCACGTTGGAAGAAGAGGTGGACGGCAGTCTGCCTTTTCTGGACGTCCTCGTCTCAAGGAAAGGCCAGAAGTTGTCGTTTAGCGTGTATAGAAAGGCTACACATACAGGCCGCTACCTACATTTCAGTTCCGTCCATCCTGCCGCCCAAAAAAGAGCCGTTGTGAGCAGTTTAATGCAGCGGGCCAAGAAGATATGCACAAACACCACTGACGCCGCTGCGGACGCGTCAAGGGTACGAAAAGATCTCACTAGCTGTGGTTACCCAAGCCATTTCATCAGGTCCACAGAACGACGGCTGTCACGGCCTCGTCATCCGGACGCCCCTCTTCCGCCCAAAAAACGTGCGGCTATTCCTTATGTGCCGAAAACAAGTGAGTGCCTCGCCCGTGTATTACGAGAGTATGACGTGCAAGTTGCCCATGTCCCTGTCAAGAAAATGCGACAACAACTGCTGAACGTCAAAGATCAGTTGCCAAAAGAGAAGTTCCCAGGAGTTGTCTACGCCATCCCTTGTGCAGATTGCAACGGTGTTTACATCGGCGAAACCGGAAGTTACAAGAAGCGCCTACAGCAACATGCTCGTGATGTGCAGAAAGAAGATACCCGCAATAACGCCTTGGCAGAGCACGCGGTGACGGCAAATCACAGAATAGATTGGGAAAAAGCAAGAATCATCGAAAAAGAGAAACTGACAACATCACGGCTTCATCTCGAGTCCCTGGTGATACAGACAACGGCTCACACGCTTAATCGTAACGAGGGCAATCTTAACCCGATTTACGCGCGATCTTTATGGCGATTACTATAGCTTTTAAAAAGACGAACCCTCTTGGTGTGTTTCCATTGTGAACAAGGCCCCCGTTCTGGGCGCCGAAACGTCAATACAAATTTTTTCGTTTTACTGGTCGGCGTCTCTTTGTTTTGAAATGTATCCCCCCGGCCAGACGGGATTCCGTCACACTCTCGACTTCATCAACCTTCGCCAGGCCCATGGCCAAGGAATCATCACCAAGATCCGTCAGTATGTTGGCCTCAACTGCCGTATTGCCTCATTCAAGGCTCACCTGAATTTTACTCTAACATGCAAAGCCCGCGCCTTGGTTCCCCGCTCCTTGCGTCTCAACAGACCGGTGTCGACGCCTTTTGGGCTCAGTGTGGTTGGCAAAGCGGAACGTCAGCTCCTGCAAGCAAGAATCTTGGACTGCAAAGGAAAAATCCGCGCACTGGAGAACGAACCGTTTTTTGCTCGTCGTCGTCTAGAACACCAATCTCCTAATGAGTTCACCAGCATACAGTTGCACGCAAATCAGAAGATGGAACGTCAACGCCAGAAAGGTGAGCGTGCTCATGACAATAAGTTAGGCAGGCTCCTATCCGAGCACCAGAGAGGGCAGACGATGATTTCAAAACCCGCTGTGCATAACCTTTCATCGTATAAGCCCAACCGAGCTGAAGAGGCTGTTCTGAATTTGGGGTTGAATTTCAGCCTAGGAGCTGCACCGAATAGGAAGAAGTTGGTATGCGCTGTGGAAAATGCGATCAGCCAAGTTGAGAACACTCGCCGCGAAGAGGCCCGCACACGGGTGGTGGGCGTTCTCAACGCCATTCATCGCGGGCCTTCCCGTTCTGCTTTGTCTCGCGAGGAGCAATCCGCTATGAAGAGCCTCCGTGACAACAAAGATATTGTAATTTTGCCAGCAGACAAAGGCAACGCGACGGTCCTTTTGGACAAGTCTGACTATGACCGCAAGATACTGTCTCTCCTGGAAGACGGTGACACGTACGTCCGCCTCAAGAAGGACCCTACACTCAAGTTGGAGAGGGAACTACAGAAGCTTCTCGCCGACGTATTTCAGTTCGTCCCGCCGAGCCAAAAACCGCTCTACTACAAGTTACTATGCCACAATGGTTCCGCGCCAGCGTTTTATGGCTTGCCAAAGATACATAAACCAGGAGTTTCAATGCGACCTATCGTGGATTTTACCCGCTCCCCTCTGCACAGCCTCTCCAAATTCTTGCACCGTGTTCTTTCCCCGCTTGTTGGCCATGGGACTTGCCACGTTCGCAACTCATACGACTTTGTTGAGAAGACCCGCAACACCCTGATCGAAGACAGTGAATTGATGGTGTCTTTCGACGTGAAGTCCCTGTTCACGAGTGTACCGACTGACCTTGCTGTCGACGTATGCACCGCTGCGCTCGATAGCGATGCCTCTCTACCGGAAAGATCGCCAATAGAAGCACGGGACCTGCGCCGGCTGCTTGCTTTCTGCCTGAGCAATACCTACTTTGTTTTTAGGGGAAACTACTACAAGCAAGTCCATGGGACCCCCATGGGTGCTTCTGTTTCGGTGACGGCCGCTAACCTCACCATGGAGTCATTGGAGCGACGCGCGTTAACCTCCTTTCACCCTGCCCCCAAGGTCTTCTTCCGTTACATCGACGACTGCTTTTGCATTCTGCACAAGGACGCGGTGAGCCAGTTTCTGACACACCTGAACAGCCAGGAAGACGCCATTCAGTTCACGTTGGAAGAAGAGGTGGACGGCAGTCTGCCTTTTCTGGACGTCCTCGTCTCAAGGAAAGGCCAGAAGTTGTCGTTTAGCGTGTATAGAAAGGCTACACATACAGGCCGCTACCTACATTGCAGTTCCGTCCATCCTGCCGCCCAAAAAAGAGCCGTTGTGAGCAGTTTAATGCAGCGGGCCAAGAAGATATGCACAAACACCACTGACGCCGCTGCGGACGCGTCAAGGGTACGAAAAGATCTCACTAGCTGTGGTTACCCAAGCCATTTCATCAGGTCCACAGAACGACGGCTGTCACGGCCTCGTCATCCGGACGCCCCTCTTCCGCCCAAAAAACGTGCGGCTATTCCTTATGTGCCGAAAACAAGTGAGTGCCTCGCCCGTGTATTACGAGAGTATGACGTGCAAGTTGCCCATGTCCCTGTCAAGAAAATGCGACAACAACTGCTGAACGTCAAAGATCAGTTGCCAAAAGAGAAGTTCCCAGGAGTTGTCTACGCCATCCCTTGTGCAGATTGCAACGGTGTTTACATCGGCGAAACCGGAAGTTACAAGAAGCGCCTACAGCAACATGCTCGTGATGTGCAGAAAGAAGATACCCGCAATAACGCCTTGGCAGAGCACGCGGTGACGGCAAATCACAGAATAGATTGGGAAAAAGCAAGAATCATCGAAAAAGAGAAACTGACAACATCACGGCTTCATCTCGAGTCCCTGGTGATACAGACAACGGCTCACACGCTTAATCGTAACGAGGGCAATCTTAACCCGATTTACGCGCGATCTTTACGGCGATTACTATAGCTTTTAAAAAGACGAACCCTCTTGGTGTGTTTCCATTGTGAACAAGGCCCCCGTTCTGGGCGCCGAAACGTCAATACAAATTTTTTCGTTTTACTGGTCGGCGTCTCTTTGTTTTGAAATGTATCCCCCCGGCCAGACGGGATTCCGTCACACTCTCGACTTCATCAACCTTAGCCAGGCCCATGGCCAAGGAATCATCACCAAGATCCGTCAGTATGTTGGCCTCAACTGCCGTATTGCCTCATTCAAGGCTCACCTGAATTTTACTCTAACATGCAAAGCCCGCGCCTTGGTTCCCCGCTCCTTGCGTCTCAACAGACCGGTGTCGACGCCTTTTGGGCTCAGTGTGGTTGGCAAAGCGGAACGTCAGCTCCTGCAAGCAAGAATCTTGGACTGCAAAGGAAAAATCCGCGCACTGGAGAACGAACCGTTTTTTGCTCGTCGTCGTCTAGAACACCAATCTCCTAATGAGTTCACCAGCATACAGTTGCACGCAAATCAGAAGATGGAACGTCAACGCCAGAAAGGTGAGCGTGCTCATGACAATAAGTTAGGCAGGCTCCTATCCGAGCACCAGAGAGGGCAGACGATGATTTCAAAACCCGCTGTGCATAACCTTTCATCGTATAAGCCCAACCGAGCTGAAGAGGCTGTTCTGAATTTGGGGTTGAATTTCAGCCTAGGAGCTGCACCGAATAGGAAGAAGTTGGTATGCGCTGTGGAAAATGCGATCAGCCAAGTTGAGAACACTCGCCGCGAAGAGGCCCGCACACGGGTGGTGGGCGTTCTCAACGCCATTCATCGCGGGCCTTCCCGTTCTGCTTTGTCTCGCGAGGAGCAATCCGCTATGAAGAGCCTCCGTGACAACAAAGATATTGTAATTTTGCCAGCAGACAAAGGCAACGCGACGGTCCTTTTGGACAAGTCTGACTATGACCGCAAGATACTGTCTCTCCTGGAAGACGGTGACACGTACGTCCGCCTCAAGAAGGACCCTACACTCAAGTTGGAGAGGGAACTACAGAAGCTTCTCGCCGACGTATTTCAGTTCGTCCCGCCGAGCCAAAAACCGCTCTACTACAAGTTACTATGCCACAATGGTTCCGCGCCAGCGTTTTATGGCTTGCCAAAGATACATAAACCAGGAGTTTCAATGCGACCTATCGTGGATTTTACCCGCTCCCCTCTGCACAGCCTCTCCAAATTCTTGCACCGTGTTCTTTCCCCGCTTGTTGGCCATGGGACTTGCCACGTTCGCAACTCATACGACTTTGTTGAGAAGACCCGCAACACCCTGATCGAAGACAGTGAATTGATGGTGTCTTTCGACGTGAAGTCCCTGTTCACGAGTGTACCGACTGACCTTGCTGTCGACGTATGCACCGCTGCGCTCGATAGCGATGCCTCTCTACCGGAAAGATCGCCAATAGAAGCACGGGACCTGCGCCGGCTGCTTGCTTTCTGCCTGAGCAATACCTACTTTGTTTTTAGGGGAAACTACTACAAGCAAGTCCATGGGACCCCCATGGGTGCTTCTGTTTCGGTGACGGCCGCTAACCTCACCATGGAGTCATTGGAGCGACGCGCGTTAACCTCCTTTCACCCTGCCCCCAAGGTCTTCTTCCGTTACATCGACGACTGCTTTTGCATTCTGCACAAGGACGCGGTGAGCCAGTTTCTGACACACCTGAACAGCCAGGAAGACGCCATTCAGTTCACGTTGGAAGAAGAGGTGGACGGCAGTCTGCCTTTTCTGGACGTCCTCGTCTCAAGGAAAGGCCAGAAGTTGTCGTTTAGCGTGTATAGAAAGGCTACACATACAGGCCGCTACCTACATTTCAGTTCCGTCCATCCTGCCGCCCAAAAAAGAGCCGTTGTGAGCAGTTTAATGCAGCGGGCCAAGAAGATATGCACAAACACCACTGACGCCGCTGCGGACGCGTCAAGGGTACGAAAAGATCTCACTAGCTGTGGTTACCCAAGCCATTTCATCAGGTCCACAGAACGACGGCTGTCACGGCCTCGTCATCCGGACGCCCCTCTTCCGCCCAAAAAACGTGCGGCTATTCCTTATGTGCCGAAAACAAGTGAGTGCCTCGCCCGTGTATTACGAGAGTATGACGTGCAAGTTGCCCATGTCCCTGTCAAGAAAATGCGACAACAACTGATGAACGTCAAAGATCAGTTGCCAAAAGAGAAGTTCCCAGGAGTTGTCTACGCCATCCCTTGTGCAGATTGCAACGGTGTTTACATCGGCGAAACCGGAAGTTACAAGAAGCGCCTACAGCAACATGCTCGTGATGTGCAGAAAGAAGATACCCGCAATAACGCCTTGGCAGAGCACGCGGTGACGGCAAATCACAGAATAGATTGGGAAAAAGCAAGAATCATCGAAAAAGAGAAACTGACAACATCACGGCTTCATCTCGAGTCCCTGGTGATACAGACAACGGCTCACACGCTTAATCGTAACGAGGGCAATCTTAACCCGATTTACGCGCGATCTTTACGGCGATTACTATAGCTTTTAAAAAGACGAACCCTCTTGGTGTGTTTCCATTGTGAACAAGGCCCCCGTTCTGGGCGCCGAAACGTCAATACAAATTTTTTCGTTTTACTGGTCGGCGTCTCTTTGCTTTGAAAAGTCATAGATAATGAGCCAATCATATTATACAATTCGAATGTTTTACAACGAGTACAGTCAATAAAATTCCTTGGAGTTATATTTAATGAACACCTGTTGTGGACTGACCATATTAATCAAGAAAAAAAATTTCGCGATCAGTGGGCCTTCTAAATAAATTTAGACTTCTATTGCCAGTATGGCTCAAAAAGCAACTTTATTTCAGTTTAATTCATTCACATCTTCACTATTGTTTAGTGATATGGGGAGACTCAACACAGACTAATTTAAATGCTTTGTTTTTACTACAGAAAAAGGCCATACGAGCAATTGCTAATCTAGGCTACTTGGATAGCACTAACTCGTGGTGGAACAGCTTGGGGTTACTGACAATTTTTCAATTAAAAACTCTTCGGCTAGCACTTGAAACATATAACAGATTTCATCTTGAAACTAATTTTTGTGCAACACCAGAACTACCGAAAAACCCATATCCCCTTCGACACATGACAATAAGAGCACCAAAATCAAGAACAAATTACGGATTCCAAACGATTAGATATCAGATGACTACCTTTTTGAATGAAAACAGAAATTTTCATGAGCTCCTCCATCAATGCAGAACTCAAAAAATATACAAGAGAAAAGTGATTGCACTGCTGACTACATGACTAACCGGTACATCCTGTGACATATTATAAATTGATAAGTCAACATGATTGTATATATTTTTTTTCCTTTTTATAATTCCCTGTAACCCAACAGCACGCATCTTAACAACTTCGAAGATACCTTAACATTGTTGTACAGTTTTTCCTTTGTTTTTATTTTAACATGCCAGCAAGTGTAATGGCGACCGCTACATTTATTGTATTTGTTTATTTTGTGTGTGTATGTGCCGAGTGCAGTTTGCTTACCCCCAGGGAGGAAGGCCCTCGTCAGGCACCACGCCTTTTGGCCTCCTTCCTGAAGTGTATGAAACACACTTCAAATAAATACTTTTCAAACTTTTCAAACAACGCAGCGAGCCATGGAAAGGAAAATGATAGGTGTAACGTTAAGAGACCGGAAGCTGGCAGAGTGGGTGAGGGAACAAACACGGGTTAATGACATCCTAGTCGAAATCAAGAGAAAGAAATGTGCTCGGGCAGGGCATGTAATGCGAAGGCAAGATAACCGCTGGTCCTTAAGAGTAACGGAGTGGATTCCAAGAGAAAGTAAGCGTAGCAGGGGGCGGCAGAAGGTTAGGTGGGCGGATGACATTAAGAAGTTTGCGGGCAAAAGGTGGATGCAGCTGGTAAAAGATAGGGTTAATTGGAGAGACATGGGAGAGGCCTTTGCCCTGCAGTGGGTGTAGTAAGGCTAATGATGATGATGATGAAGCCCTCAAGATGATCAGTCAGTTTTGCGATAAAGGATAGCGGCCTTGGGGGGGGGGGGGGGGATCTATGAACGACGCCGAGTGGAGTGGAAAAATCGCGATAACAGATTTTACACAAAATGCCTTCGTGATCTGTAATATGATCGACTAAGACGCATTCCAGCTCTTTTCATACTATCGCAGAAAACTCCGCCTCCTCCCCCATCGCGATCACACCTCACTATCTTATGGAAAGGGGGCACAACTTCAAACTAAGTGATTTGGGATGACAGCCATGTTTCAGTAAATGCCAGTATATGGGGATCGTGAAGGAAAATAAAGGCTTCAAGCTGACTTGCTTTGTTAGCAAGACTTCTTGCATTTAATAAATAAAAGTGGAGTAACTTGGCTTGCAATCATGTGGTCTCTATAGCAGTGTTAGGTTGGCACAATTTCACTACTTTCAAGTTAACTTCATCCCAAATGTAGACGTCGTTATCTTCACGAAGCCTATCTTAGCCAAGACATATCTTGCTGGTAATGGATTTGAACTGCTTACCAGACTTCCAAAGATTGGTGTGTTTATCTAATGTGGCCTTGCAAAAAACATGGCAAATTAAACTGTTAGGATCCTTGAGCTCGGAACAGTGTTGCAGTACACGCATCTTTTCGTTGTAGTCATAGAAGCGTAGTATGACCGGTCTGGGCTTATCACTCTTCTTTTTACCCAGTCAGCGCAACTTTTCGACGCTCGTAACTGTTACACCCAGCTTACGGCTGAAGATTTCATCAAGTTTGTTTTCCTTCTAGGTGGTAGGATTTTCATCGTTTTCCTCAGGATGCCCAAAATTTATTAGGTTACAGCGTCGGCTTCTGTCCTCGAAATCATCGAGTTTCTTTTGCTGTGTAGAGAGAATTTTTTTAGTGAAGAAACCTCAGGCCTTAGAAGATTTACATTAGCAGTAATTAAATCTTCAATACTCAGTAGCGGGTACTTAATTAAGTGTATTAAAACAACAACGGAACCGTGCTCGACTTTCGAATCCAATTTCCTGTGCCGATTCTTGCCATCATCAGCGCCAAATTTCAAGCGATGCTGAGGACGCGGTAGAAGCATGCTGGCGCTGAGTAAAAGGACTAACATTTAGTAAAACGTGAGCAGAGCAAGCAGCAGAGCAACTGAAGCATTGGCTTTTGAAGCTCCACTCGTGAGATTAACGGTAGCTACACCGGTATCAGAAAGTACGTACAGTAAATGACGCATCATGCAGCTCGACGAGCTCGACCGAACCAAGGTGAAAACCGGACGCTGTGGGCGTGTCGTTGTCAGACCGCCAAGCAGTTTCGCATATCGTATATTTGCATTCCTTTTTTTCACAACTGTTTTCAGCAATATACAGTTGCCACCTGTCTTGGCCAATCCCCACGAAACGCGCCATTTATCCCTCATGGTAAAAAAAAACATTGTAGAGTTTGGTACACGGCGCAGTGGCGTCAATTGCCAAAAGGGGCCAAGAGCACCGTGACGCCGTCCGTACACCAAGAGGAAGACCGAGCCCTGTATCCTGCCAGACAGACCTCTGGGCTCTGCACGCCGCGTCCCCGAACCTCCCTCCCTACTCCCTCATTATGCTGTGCTGATGATCGCCGCTGCGCCTCCTGCCGTGGCTGACGGGCACCTGGTTCCAGCAACGTGCTGGTGGTGATGAAAAACATATCTTTACAATTGTTTACAAGAGTTGGAACTGGCCTTAAGGGCCAGCCGCTAACAAATAATAGGAGTGGTCCCTAGACTGAGACTCCTGTGTCTTCCTTGGCAGCTCGGGCCCTAGAGAAGACAGTTCTTTGGCTAATGAACGTAGAGCAGCCGAGCTGGCAGCCACCCAGCTCCCTCGGGTAGTGAGGGGAAAGGAGGTATGCAGGGTTAGAGGGGCATGCCCACACCATCTGGTACACGTGCGATAACGTGCACCCACAATCCGGGCACTCCCCGTTAAAAGCCGGATTAAAATATTGCAGCACTGCCGGGCACAGTACCGCGTTGGAATATGAGCGAAGGAGCCAGCGCTCCTCGCTTTTGTAAGCCCTTTTGCGGGGGGGGGGGGGGGGGGGGGTGAAAGCGGCTATGCTGTGTTTGGTATAACTGAATAATTTCTAAGTGATAGCCGGATTAGATTTTGGTACCTCAGTCGGCGAGTGTCGTGCGATGCCCATTAGTGGAGCGCGCGGGCAGAGGCGTCTGCTGCCTCGTTTGCCTCTAGTCCTGCATGTGCTCGGGTGACGATGACAATACGTGTGTCCGGGCGATCCCGGTACTTCCATCTATGTAAAATTTTCCCGGCGTGTTGAGATATGCGTCCTTGTTTTAGATTCTGTAAGGCTTCCCGGATGTCGGTGATGATAACCTGGGTGTCTGGTTGTGCAGCGGCGAGTGCTAAGGCGACCTCCTCTGCAAGTATACTGTTTGGGGCGCGGAAAGTGAGTCCCTGTAGGTACGTGTTTTGATGGATTACTGCGGCCGTATATAATACCCCTGTTGTGGACCAGCAGCATGCGTATAGAAGACTCCGTAGCGAGAGCCGTATCGGTCATTAAGGGCCGTCGCGCACGCGGTTCGACGGACCCCTTGAGTCTCCGTTGTCATGTTTTGTGGCAGAGTTCGGACCTGTAGATCGTGGCGCCAGTCCTCTAGAACCTTGGTCATTTCCTCTGCATGCGCTTTGTAGACACTGTGCAAGAACGTTCTGCAACTGCACAGGGCTCCATTTGGCTTCGATCAAAATGCGACCCCCGCGGCCGGAATCAAACTTGATTGTTTCATGTAAGGAGCCGAGCACCACAACCACTTATCCACCGCGGCAGTGCTGGGGAAAATGTGCGCTGCTCTGGTCTACATGTCTGCTGTAGCTTGCCCTCCTTTCTTCCCCCCTTCGCCCGTGCGTCAGCGATGACGCTCTTTTCCAGCACGGGAAGGTCAGCTTCCTAATAAAGGTGGCGTTCCAGTCAACCCCACAAGTGAGCCGTCTTATGAAGCTCGAGATGGCTCGGTCATCACCCATCTGTCTTGCGATCAGGGGCACCTGCGTTATGCTCGGTGTGTCGAGGCATGACACGGGTCTGCTCTCGGTGCTCTGCTGAAGCCCATTTCGGCGCTGCCTACGCTGTGTTGTATTGTGACCGATATGGCGCTTACGGTCACGACGTAGCGAGGTGCCGTTATGCATGCAGACGATGTGGCTGATCTGACGGCTTACCACATGCTGCCGTGCTTCTACGTGGCGACTGCAGCTGCCGCGGCCGTGAAGTCCACGATGCCCGCTGTTCAAACCGCACAGGACGACACGCCCGAGCTATTCAATGCACTTCTCCCTACCCCTCCCGCCTCATCAAGCCCAACAGGAAAGAGGAGGGGGTTGCGAAGCCTCGGCGGTCACGTTGAAAGTCAACTTGGACGTGGGAACTTCAGAGCTCATGTTTGGTGAGGAGGCGCCTCGCAACGTATCCTCCCTTCAGACACGTTCTCGGGCGTCATTGGACGCAAGCTGGTCGGGGACGCAAACTGGTTGGGGGCGCATGCTTCGTCTCCTAGCCTGTCGCGGCGCAGCAGGAGCGGCCCGAGTCAAAGTAGGCAGCCCACATCTCTCCTCGAAGCCTCCTTCAATGATCCGCGCCTCCTGTATCCGGCGAGCCATTCTGAGGACTTCCTGAGCAGTGAAGGCCTCCCTTTTGCTGCCCAAAATACTAAGTGTCCTGGCGCCCCAATGACACAGCGAATTACCATCCGACGGGCTATGAAGTCATACGCATTGGAATAGGCCAAGCGCCAGCTTTCGTCAATGGAAAGCGGCGCATCGCCACATAGGGCTTTGGCCGTAGCAATTGAAGGTGAAAGAGATGGACGGAAACGCCGACATGAACTTCCCGGAAGCCGATGTGTCGTCACCATGGCATCGCCCTAAAGACTTGCCGACCGTAGTGGTCGCCCCCTCCTCCTGTTGTGTTTTGCAATGACTTTGGCGCTGCTCTTTCGGCACCCTACGCCAGTCGCCGCTGTCGCCCTCACGGGACAGCTGCCTAGGTCTCGTCGGGTCTGCGGACCAATGATCAACTGTGCGTGATTTGTGAAGCATGGTAGTGCGTGTTTTACTCTCTATGTGACACTACAGCCGCTCCCGCAGCATGAAGATTCTCTAAACCAACAAAACGCACCGAATCCTTGCATTCTCTCTGCTGCCGCCGCGGAGCCGCCAGAACGAGCACCGTCATGAAACTCCGCCAAAATCCAGCCTGCGCGCTCAGTGCCAGTGTTTGGTCTCACCCACAGACTTTGCCTGCTGTACTTTTTCATGAGTCCGTTTCCATTATACTTATTTACTTTTCCTATAGTTTAGTCATGTTGTGCTTGTTTTTTATCATTTTGTTTCATAATGGCTGCCTTTTGTCGTGCTTCGTTGAACTTTGAGGGTCTTCATCATCGCGATCAACAAAGGCAGTGCTTTATCGACGTGTTATTTTTTGCAGAATTGCAATTTCCGCACCCCTGCCATTGTTGCTTTTTTTTTCGTTTCAGGTTCAAAGTAGAAGCTTTCTTTTCTTTTACGGGCTCACGGTGTTGCAGCATGGGGGTAGTTTTACTTACACCAGCGTGCCTGTCAGGTGCTCTCTGCACCATCGATGTCAACGGACGGGCGTTGTCGGTGACCCTTTTTTTTGACGGTCGAAGTTTCATCAACTCATACGCGTCTGTAACGCCTAGTTTTACAAACATGTTCTTCAGATCCTACATACCGCGCTATCTTGACGAGGTGTCCCTCGTTCTGCTCTAAAACTCAATGCATCTTGGCTCGTCGAGCGACGTCAGATATCGCGAGAACTGTGCCTTCAGCCACCATGCTAAATAACTCCGAAAATTTGCGGGGTGTATTCACCTGCAAGATGCATGTGTGGTTTTTACATAGTGGTGAGATCGCAGAAACGAGTGTCAAGAGCCGGACCATCAATTTGTTGAGCCCGGCCTATCTTCCCTACGCTCTAATAACCGGCCTAGTAGCATGCGAGGTTCTGCAGTTTGTATCGGGCGCCCGTAGCTTGAGCAAAGACTACTGAATCCCGGATACCTTACGGGCCTCGCTAGGCCGATTGTTTCAGTAGGGACGGTAGATGGCCGTCTTGCTGTTTTATGGGACGCTCTAAGTTAATCCATAACAACAGCGCGACTGACAGGACGGAGAAGAAGGAACACAACACAGAGCCCTTCTTCTCTGTCCCGTCTGTCGCGCTGTTGTTAGGGATCATCGGGAACATCAACTCGCCCAAAATCTGGTATTGTCTAAATTAATGCTGCCGCAACGTTCTTGTTCTGACTTTGAAAAAAACTGCTGCAGCACGAGCGATGGCAAGGAATCTGTTTGAAGTACACCATGATCAACATTTTCGGACAAAAATTTTGAAAATTAAAAAATTGTGTAAGATACACTTGTGGAAATATTGAAGGTAATGGCACATTCTTCTTATATGTAGCAATTTTTTTTCTTTTAATGTGTTTCCATTCATCGCATAGAACACTTAAGACCCCAATAGAAAAGCAATGAGCAACGATTTTGACGATAGCAAAAACGTTATAAAACAAAAAATGCAATACTGCCGTCGGGTGATCTGCGAATATATTGATTGTTACAGTGAAATCTTCCATTATATGAAAGAATTGCGTTCATCAACGGTTTTCCACTCAAAGGTGTTTTTGTCAAGAATAGTTCGGTATGCATATCTCCATTCTTCTCGAAACTCACAATTGTGAAGGTACAGAAGCTAGATGATTAAGCTACTATCAACACTTCAATGTACAATAAGTAAAGACGCACACACACCTTGTGAACATTGTTAAACTTGGGGAAACAGCACTTATTTACTCTCAGGAGGCACATATAATTGTGACATGTCCCAAGATCTCGCATGAACTATGGATTTCAGATGATGCACTATAGCGTCCCGGAGGTTGAAATAAATTCCCCTCGAAATGGGAGTGTACTTTCTGAAATTGGTTTATATGCGTCTTTCATAATGCATTTTTGTAACTTTATTTTGGTAAGTGATGCGGTAATCATAACTGATGTGCATTTTTTTTGACGAACTGGCATCGCAGTTGTCCGATCTTCATCCAAGTTTGTATTTTTAAGCTCTCTAGTGTCTGCTGCCAGGCACTGACAAGGGGGACGTCCCCTTGGTAGGAGAAAAGCCACACATATATATAACGTCAGTCGTACGACTGATGCTATATATATATATATGTGGCTTTTCTCCTACCTTCCCATCCAAATCATATATGCAAAGTTCTTTGAGTTTCGTGGTAAAGAAGTTAACTTAAACACGCAAAACACAAGGCAACGTATGAGCCGAGTAGCGAGCAGGAGACAAAAACGAAATAAAGGAAAGGAAAGCCCAGGGTAGTAGAAGTTTGCAAAAAGGCCGTTGGCATCGGCAAACGCAATTCCTTATGCGCACTTTTTTATTTGACTGTGTGAAGCTTTTCTGATAAATTCTTTCTCTTAATGGCCTCCTTTCGGCGTCCACTGCATCGCTTTCTTCTTGACGCCTCGAAATATGAAGCCTTGGATATTCTTCGCTATTCCTCGTCTCAGTAACTGCTACCTACGAGGCGTGAAAGAGCCAAAGAGCCAAAGAGAGAGAGAAACAGGTCCGTTCATTTGACACACCGTTTCCGGCAGGCTTTCGCGCGCGCCCCGAGACGCTCTGCCTCGCGCGCGATAACGACCGGCGGCCACGGTTGCCTCCGCGCTTCTGCTGGGGCGATTCGCCGCAGAGAACAGGAAACGTACGCAATAACGAATAGGCGTTTGTGAAAAACTAGACCTACAGCGAAAGCATTAAAAATCCTAGCGAACATAACGAGCTGCGCTGTTCTCTGCGCACGTCATACATAGACGAGAAGCCTTCGCTTCAAGAGCCCGTTGTCTGCAGCAGCGTCTCTGTCGAATGCAGCACCGAAGCAGCTTCTTGCAAATGCACCTTAAATCAATCTTCCACTGTAAAAAGAGCCCTACGCGGGGACTTCTTCTCTTCAAGGGATATGCTTGGGGAAACTTTGCTGCGAGGCTGATCATCGTGAAGCACACTCTGTGGCCGCCTTTACTCGCGTTCCTTTCTCCGCACCATTCAGAGGAGCCGGGTCGGCGGCGTTCGTCCACAAGCCTCGCGCGGGGATCAATATTTCGGGCCCTTGTATTTTCTATTCCACGCGTGCATGCGTCCTTGTTGCTCCGCGTTTTCTTTTCGTCCTCTTTCGGCCCGGTGCGTCGGCTCAATGCCCGCGTCACCGGCAGGAGAGGCGATGATCGCCGGCCGCCGAGGACGGCGTGCCCATCGGCTGCCCCCGCTCCAGCCTTTTCCGTGTTCGCCGCTGAAAAAGGGTGCTTCTGAAAGGAGCAATGTTTTTGATGCTCCTCGGCTCAGTGGCAATTCAAAGCAAGGAAGTTCAATTGTGCAGTCGTGGCTTGCCTTGTGGTGGGTTGCAATCTCTGCATGTGGGTAAACGCATTGCCCCTTTAGAAGTACGCAAACCTGTGTTGCCGATACATAAAAGAAAAGAAAACCCCGAAGTAGGGAAACCTGGAGCCCGTAACTGAGCAATATGGTGTTGGGACGAGACGTGGGCAACCTCACGACGGCGAGCCCTCATGAGGGCGCCCTCACCCACACCTCACCCTCACCACTCAGTGACGTGAGGGGGGATGGGCTCATGAAAATTCGTGAGGACGAGAATTAGGCAGGAAGGACATCGTGAGGTGAGGGCGAGGGAGGGAAGGCATGATGAGATGAGGGTGAGGGAGGGCAAGCTGCACTGTCTGATGGCGAGGGTGGTGGCCCTAACCGTCCTCCGGGCAGAGTAAAAGATGCGGGGTAAAAGTACAAATTAAAACTTGCATACAATATACATTGTACGATTGTTGAATTCCCAAGTGGTAAGCCTTGATTGCCGGAACGAAGTCCGATTTCAGCTCACTGAGGTTTCAAAGAAGTGGCTGCAACGCAAAAATTCCTTCTACGCAATTCGGCTGTCAAATCCAAGCCTGTTAGTGTCGTTGATTACTATTTTTTTTATTTCACACTGTGAGTAGCTCAGTACAGTCGTATGCGCTTTCTATTCTCGCTAAAATTTTTCGGTATAGGAAAACGTGGTGATGTAGTCTTAACAAGTATATAAAGCCACAGCTTCACCACGTTAGTCTGAATCGTCGCTAGCGTCGCCTTGCATTGTATCGTGTGCTAGAAAAGAAAAAAATATGCTGCTCTCGTAATAACAGGAACATATCTTAGTTTACTTCTGTCTCTGGTGAGACATGTGGCCACTAAATCGAGCTCCTGATTTTATGAACCCAATTTGTTGAAGGCATGGCAGGGAATTGACACTCAGCCTAGACGTACAAGCAGAAATATTACTGGTAGTTTAACTTAGGGTTAACTACGGATTATTGTGCGCTAGCACAATTAGTCCTGGTTGTATACATAAGCGGGAAATAATGCCTCACAAAGGAATGCGGGACGAGCGAGTGAACACGGACAAGCGCAAACTATCAACTGACGTTTTATTGCAAAACCAGGTGCAAATATGTGCACTCCCGAAAAATGCAAACGGAAAGAAAAGAACAGTGATACCCTCATCCGAAGCGCATACTCAGCATGAGGCGCTACCACCTGTTTGCAAGAAAAGCTCAAATTCACTTAGTGACAAAGACATCCAGTCCATGCTCGCACAATATTAGAATCTTCAGCAATTTCTGGAGTTAGTTGGTCGCGGTGAAAATTGACTACAACAGTTCCCTCGAACATAGGTCGCCTGGGAGTCTCACTGTCACATTTTCTGCAATGCTCAGCCCAATGCCTGTCAACACCAACACTGCTGACTTTCTTGGCGTGTTCTTTCAGGCGTGCATTTAAGCATCTGCCCGTTTGCCATGTGTAGGATTTTCCGCACGACCGGGAAATCTTGTAGACCACCCCCTGCCGACCAGGAAAGTAGGTCTCCCTGTGCCTCATAGTACAACCGGGCTCACGGTTCTTAACTGGGCAAGTCATCCTGCACAAGCTCCGCCGTCTGTCAGAGGCCGTGAACACTACCTTCACATGAGACCGCAGACCTACCTTCTTAAGATTGTGTGAAACATTATGTAAGGTATCACTGATAATGTAAGACTGGCCTTCGTCTTTGGAATCTTCAGAGGTTGGCGCTTAACGAAGAAAACGACGAGAAGCGCCGAACGCTCCGAAGTTCGAGCGCTGGACGCTCGGTCCCTCGTGCGTGCTCTGGACTGAACGCTGCCTCTGGTCTGTGCCTGGACCGTACCGCTGGTTGATCGCGACGCTGTGCTTAGCAAAACGTTCCTTATTACAAGTGGTGGAGGTGCCAACGATCCCCTCGCCCTGGAGCTTCGCACCCGCGCATTGCCTACCGCCTCTACAATGCCTTAGACCGTCACCCATACCGCTTCACCGCTTCTGTCGGCTGTCTTCTGTTCCGGCGCCGCGCGCCAGCGTGACCCGGCCATCTTCAGCGGCACAGATGTCACGGATGTGGAGGATTGGTTGGCCTCGTATGAACGCCTAAGCGCCTACAATAAGTGGGACGATACCGTCAAGCCCACCAACGTTTTATTTTATTTAAGCGACGTAGCCAATCTCTGGTTTCGAAACACCGAGGCTGACATCTCAAGCTGGGCTGCTCTAAAAACCAGTCTGACGGAAGTCTTTGGCCGTCCCGCAGTGCGTTAGTTTTGCGCCGATCAACGCTTGCGTAGCCGGGCCCTGCAAACCGGTGAAAACTTCACTAGTTATATAGATGTCGTCGACCTCTGCAAGCGTGTCAACCCTTCTCTGAGCGAGGCTGATATGATCAGACATATTATAAAAGGCATTGAGGATGATGCCTTCCAGATGCTCGTCGCCAAAGATCCCCAGATCTCTCTGGTGTCATCGGCTACTGCCAAAGCATCGATGAGCTGCGCAAGCAGCGCCTTTCTACTCGGCGTGCAGGCTTTCAGGAGGCCACACTTTCCAGCTTGGCTCTCCCAGGGGACGGTACTCTGGAACAACCGTCGCTCCTCCAGCGCATCCAGCAGTTTGTACGTGAGGAAGTCGCTCGCCAGCTATCTTTGTCTACCTGCCCGCGTACGCCTGCGCCATCGCTCACTCCCAACCTACAGCCTGTTATCGAGGAGCAGGTCGCTGAAGTCCTGGCACCCCCTCCTCAGCCACCTCTGATCGCGGCTCCTCTGACGTGCGCCAATGCCGTGGCGCGGTGCCAGGACACCTACCCGGCAGTTAGAACCCCAGCCACCTGCAACCCCACCTTACCGTCCGGCTGCCCGCCCCCGATCACAGCCGCAGCAACTCAACCCCTGGCGCACACAAGACAACCGCCCTATTTGCTACGCCTTTCGCATCGCTGGCCACATAGCTCCCTTGTGTCGCAGTCGTGACCACCGTCTTTATGATTATAGGCGTGAGCCGACGTACGACCTCCAGCCGTCGTCCTCGCGTGCATCACACAAGCCGCCTACGGATTATTCTCCTAGCTACCATCCCCGCTCCCACTGCTCGCAGTCTCCTGCCCGCCTTTCCCGTTCTCCGATGCTCCGCCACCAACCCACCGTCCACGCGGAAAACTAACGGCCGCAGTTCCGGAGGAAAGAACTGCGCCGCCTGCGACTCACTCAAGACCTGTTTCTGTGCCTGCCAATATTATTACCGTGTTCGTTGAGGGAGTCGCCGTCGAAGCACTTTTTGAGACTTGTGCACCAGTTTCCATCATCAGTCGCACCCTCTGTCGCAGACTGAAAAAAATGACGACGCCCCTTCCTCCCGTTTCTTTCCGCACCGCCAGCGCTCAGGACTTTAGACTGTTAGCCGCCTGCACCGCCGACTGCTCATCGAGAACGTTCCCTACAAAATCGTGTTCATCGTCCTCGCCCGCTCCTCTCACGACGTTATCCTTGGTTGGGACATCTCCTCACATCACGCTGTTATTGACTGCGCCCTTGCTCAGCTTGACTTGTCGCCCTACAGTGACGCCCCCTTGGACGTAACCGGTGCTGCTGCCGCTACTGTGGCCGTCTCAGAGGAAACAGACGTTCCGCTTTTCTCTTCAGTGCTGGTGCCTCTTTCTTGCGCTGATCTCTCAGACGCATCTGTCTCTCAGATGCAACTGTCTTTGCGATGCGCTGACAAGAAGTCTGTTTTGCTGCCTCATGTCATGCTGACAATTGTTCGTGGCTCCAACGCTATTTATGTGGCCAACCCGTTCTCCTGCCCTACCAATTTACTCCGTGGCCAATCGCTTGGTAGTGTTGCCTTTCTCGAACTCGCCTCAGCATACCCTTTCGTCGATAGCACGGCCGGCCTTCACGTCAGCGCCATTACGCCTTTTCACATCGCCAATTAGTCTTCTGTCGATATTTTTCGCCGTTCCATCGACGCCGCCTTGACGTCTACCTAACGAGACCAGCTTGTCGCCGTTCTGCAGTGTTTTCAAGCTTTGTTTGGCTACCAGCAACTATCATTGGGCCGATCCAGCACCGTTACCCACTGTATTGACACTGGAACCCATGCCCCTTTGCGCCAACGTCCGTACCGCGGGTCAGCCGCTGAGCTCCGTATCACTGACGAGCAGGTGACCGACATGCTCAAGCGCCACGTTATACAGCCGTCGCACAGCCCGCGGGCATCGCCAGTGGTCCTGGTCAAGAAAAAAGATGGTCCCACCTGGTTCTGCGTGGACTACCGTCGTCTGAACAAGACTACACGCAAGGACGTTTACCCTCTCCCCCGTATCGACGATGGCCTCTACTGCCTGCAGGGCTCTGAGTTCTTTTCTTCATTGGACCTGGGCTCCGGTTACTGGCAGGTGCCGATGCGGAGGCCGATCGGATCGCGCAAAAACTGCATTCGTTACACCCGACGGCCTCTATGAATTAAATGTCATGCCCTTCGACCTCTGCAATGCACCCGCCACATTCGAGCGCATGATGGACAACATACTCCGAGGACTCCGAGGCCTTTGTTACCCAGACGACGTTGTGATCTTTTCTTCGGACTTTTCGTCTCACCTTCAGCGCCTTGAGACTGTTCTCCGCTGCATGGCCGACGCTGGCCTGCAACTCAATTTGAAAAAGTGCCGCTTCGGAGCTCTGCAGCTCACTTTTTTCGGACATGTGTCGATGGATGGCGTACTCCTGGACCCGGCCAAGTTGCGAGCTGTGGCCTAATTTCCGAAGCCCACTTCTGTAAAAGACCTTCGCAGCTTCGTCGGCCTCTGCTACTACTTCCGCCGCTTTGTCCGCAATTTCGCCACTATCATCGCCCCCCTTACAAAGCTCTTTTCCAGCCACGACCTTTCGGCCTGGTTGCCAGCCTGTGATGAAGCGTTTACGACACTCCGTCGCCTCCTGACCACTCCACCAATTCTGCCTCACTTCGACCCTCGTTTTCCGACGGAACTCCACAACGATGCCAGCGGCGCTGGCCTCGGTGCAGTACTGGCTCAGAGCAAGAAAGTCTTTGACGAATACGTTGTCGCTTACGCTAGCCGGACACTCACAAAAGCTGAAGCCAACTATTCTATCACCGAGAAGGAGTTTTTAGCCATCCTTTGGGCGGTCGTCAAATTTCGCCCCTACCTGTACCGGCGCCCTTTTGAAGTTGTCACCGATCACCACGCCCTCTGCTGGTTGTCCTATTTGAAAGATCCCTCTGGTCGACTGGCGCGCTGGGCTCTGTGACTCCAAGAGTACGACATTCGCGTTATATATCGTACCGGCCGCAAACATGCCGATGCTGATGCCCTCTCACGTTCCCCTGTACCATCTGAGGCAGTGCCTTGTATATCCGCCCTGCCTTGTTTGACGTTTGAGTCCGCTGATATGGCTTCCGAGCAACGTAAATTCCCGTGGATCAATTGTCTATTAGATCTCTTATCTGGCCAGTCGTCTCGACCTCCTTCCCGCGCTCTCCCTCGTTAGTCCCACCATTTCGCCATCCGAGACGAGCTTCTTTACCGCCGCAACAATCTTCCGGATGGTCGCAAGTGGATTCTCGTCATTCCGACACATCTGCGCTCCTTCATTTGCCCTTAATACCACGATTATCCCCAGTGTGCCTATGCCGGATTCTTTAAGACCTTCACCCGTCTACGACAGCGGCACTACTCGCGTGGGATGGCCCGTTATGTCCGCCAATTCGTTCAGTCCTGCCCCGCAGGCCAGCGACACAAACATCCACCACGCCGACCCGCCACTCCTATGCAGCCGCTGCCTTGCCCAGCGCAGCCCTTCGAGCGTGTTGGCACCGACCTCTACGCCCTCTTCCCAGTACATGAACCGGGAACCGCTGGATCATAGCTGCCATCGACCGCCTTACACGCTACGCTGAAACGTCGCTTTTACCATCCCCTACAGTTCACGACATTGCATCCTTCATTCTCCAACGCATCAATCTTCGCCATGGTGCGCCCAAAGAGCTGCTCAGTTATAGAGGTCAAGTCTTTCTCTCTGAAGTTGTAGAAGCTCTTCTTGAGGAATGCAACGTCGTTGACTGCATCAGCCCCGCCTAACATCCCCAGACAAATTCCACGGTTGAGCGTTTTAACCCCACCCTCAGCGACATGCTGGCCATGTATGTTGCTTCCGACCATTTTAACTGGGACTGCGTTCTCCCTTTTGTCACATACGCCTATAACTCCGCTGCTCAAGCCACCACCGGATTCTCTCCGTAATTTCTCCTGTATGGTCGTGAGCCTTCTTGCACAATGGACACTTTTGTACCTTACCGCCCTGATGCTTCCCAATTTACAACTCTGCCGAAGAATGCGGACAGCTTGCCCGGTCCTTCACTTCTCACGCCGCGCAGCAGGAGAAAAGCACCCGTGATACCACTGCACTTCCTCCCGCTTACCTTCCTGACTCTTTTGTCTGGCTAGCGGTACCCTCCTAAGGTCCCAGCCTTTCCTCTAAACTTGCTAGCAAGTACCAGGGACCCTATCGTATTCTTCAGCAGACTTCCCCCGTCAATTACCTCATTGAACCCTTTACGCCATCCCCTGATCATCGTCACCGAGGTCGCACCATTCATTTTCCACACGACCCGCCTGAAACCATACCACGACCCCGCCGTCATCACATCGCCCTAGGCCGCCAGGATGGCGCCCTTTGACCCGGGGGGAATTGTAAGACTGGCCTTCGGCTTTGGAATCTTCAGAGGCTGGCGCTTAACGAAGAAGACGACGAGAAGCGCCGAATGCTCCGAAACTGGGACTCCGAAACTGGAGCGCAGAACGCTCAGTCCCTCGTGCGTGCTCTGGACTGAACGCTGCCTCTGGTCTGTGCCTGGACTGTACCGCTGGTGGTTCTCGACTCTGTGCTTTGCAAGACGTTCCTTCTTACACTAACAATTCTTTCTTTTTCCTGTCCAGCGCTCTTTTGCCTTCTTTTGCCTGTTGCATTTTTCGGGAGTGCATATATTTTTATATATTTGGTTAAGAATGAGTCAGCAACGTGTCCAAACTTATTCAATGTTGCTGCATGGTTTATCTAGACTTTTTATTATTTTGCTTGACATTAACTGGCTTATTTTAGTTGTTATTTCTACACTACTAACTCCTCTAGTGGCGCCGCATCGCGGCTGCACTGTATTACCTGGCAGTTGGCAAGCCTTGAGTCATCTCGGGCTAGATGCTTTGTCGCCTTGATCTCTCGAGCCTCCTGCTGCCCTGTGCGTCCGAACAGTAAACCAAGTAAACTTGCCCTGCGTACGTCATCCGCTTCGCGGTGACATATATGCAGGAGTGGCTAGGTGACGGCCCATGTACGCTGACCTAGAGGACACCCTTGAGGTCAGTTCCCAACACGTGGCTACAACACCAGTCCACAAAGCGAGCCGCCGCCTGCGAGGCCTACAAGCGGAGTTCAGCCAACTCACAACGTTGGCAAGGGCCATGACATCGACTACGGCTAGCCAGACAAGTCAGCATTCCGGGAATGCCCCGCCATTCGTCATTCACACACCTCGGTCACACCCGTCGTTCCATGGTGAGAAGTTTGAGGACGTCGAATACTGGTTGGCCAGTTTTCACCGTGTGGCGGCCTTCAACGAGTGGGATGGCGAGCGCGAGTTACGGAATGTCTACTTCGCACTACAGGAGTCGGCCAAGACGTGGTATGAGAACCACGAAGCTTCCTTCACTAACTGGGAGTTTTTTCGCCGAGATTTCTTAGCCACGTTCAATGTCAGCGAAAGAAAGGAGAAGGCTGAAATGGAGTTGCAGTCGAGGTCGCAGCAGCCGAGCGAGAGCGTCGCCATGTTCATCGAGGACATGACGCGACCCTTCAATCGCGCCGACCCTGTTATGCCCGAGGCCAAGAAGGTACGCCACCTAATGCACGGCGTAAAAGAGCAATTGTTGGCCGGACTGGTACGTGACCAGCCAAGAACAGTAGCCAAGTAGGCAACAAGCATGGAGCATTCTCTGCAAGAGTGGGGCGGGCACTACGGTCGTCAGGATAGCTTAGCAGCCGCTCACCACTGTACGCCTACGTCTCTACCCACTGAGGAGCTTCGAAAGCTTGTGACGAGCCTGGTGCGCGAAGTACTGGAGAAACTTCGCTTCGAAGCTCCACAGGCCAGCGTCGTTGCCATACCGGACGTGGGCCGAGACGAAATCCGGCGATTTGTTCTGTCTCTACCAGCTCCGCAGCTGGTGCCCTGCGTGATAACATGCAGTGAAGCACTACAAATCCATCCTGGGCCAGTGAGGCAAGCCTTTTCCCCCGTCACTACTGTGTCTTCACTGCGGTACCCAATTCCAGCTGTATCCTTCGTACCGCAGGGGTCCCGGTCCATCATGAGCGAAGCGCAAGTTTGGCGTACACCAAACAATAGGCCGCTCTGCTACCACTGCAGGGAACCGGGCCACATCCTCCGCCACTGCCCCTACTCCAGAATGGGCTTAAAGATATTTCACCTGCCGCAACTCGACCGCGCTACGGAGAACGGCCGCGGGACATCGAGCAGTATCTGTCCGATAACGTGCCGCCATCGACTTTGCAGCGACGCCAGCTCCGGTCGCCATCCTCAAGGCGGTTTTCTTCGCCAAGCCGCCCGTCGTATTCTGGCCAGTTCAGAGACACATCTCCACACACAAAAAAAATCAACTGAAGATGGCGTCCTCCGGAGGTAGGACCGCCGCTATTGCACCTAGTCAAGAGCCTCCACCCAACGATTCGCGGATACGATCCGACCGACGACTACTTGGCCTCACGACCTCAACGACAACGACACGCTGTGACCGACTGGTTTCTGCAGAAATCGACGATTAATTGCTACGATCCGACCGACAACGACCTCACCCGACAACCTCAACGACAACGGCATGCTGTGACCGACTGGTGTCTGCCGAAATCTCCGTAACCGCTGAGAACCGGGATGTGACCGCGCTTCTTGATACCGGCGCTGATTTGCTTTTTTTTTGTAATGAGCAGTCGGTTAGCCACGGCCCTCAAAAAGGTTCTGATCCCTTGGTCTGCACCACAGATCCGCATCACCGGTGGCCATGTGGTCACGCCGGCTGGCGTCTGCACGTCACTAATACAGATCCGCGGTCCTACCTTCCCTTGTTCCTTTGCTGTGTGGCCCGAGTGCTCCAAAGGCCTGATACTCGGTTTGGATTGCTTTCAGGAGTACGGTGCCGTCATCAGCCGTCATGGTCGCGTCATTTTCCACTCAATCCTCTTTTGACGGTGATCCCGAGCCGCGCAGGACTAAGCTGCGTGTCTGTGATGACCACGCGTTGATCCCGTCAAGAACCAGCATGTTTGTTACCGTGATTGCGATAACAGCACCGGAACTCGTTGGCATCGCTGAAACCAACATGTCGCGGCTCCTTGGTCGGAAAGTCTGTGTTGCTCGCGGAATCGTTGAACGGAACAATTGTTGAGCTGAACTCTCGGTGACCACTTTTGGCTCTGAACCTCAGTGTTTGCGTGGCAGAAGTTTGGCGGAACAGCACGCTTTGTCCGAAGCTCCAGCATGAGTGGAGGCACCGACCACTCCCGTCAAAACTCACGTGAATCGGAACCTACCGTCTGATCAGAAACGCTGCCTCGAAAGCGTTATCCAGTCTTTCTGCGACTGTTTTGCCTCTACCTCCAAGCTTAGGCACACACCGCTCACAAAGCACCGAATTATAGTTGATGCCAACCAGCGGCCGCTATGTCAGCTGTCTTATCGGATCTCTTTGAAGTAGCGTGATGCCATTCGCCGCCAAGTTCAAGAAATGCCTAGGAGGACGTGATACAGCCGTCGACGAACCCGTGGGAGTCGCCTGTTGCTCTAGTAGCAAAGAGATTCGGACCACAAGGGTTCTGCGTTGATTACAGACGTTTTAACAAAGTCACCAACAAGGATGTTTATTCTCTGCCGCGCATTGATGACTTCCTGGACCGGCTGCGCCACACCGCGGACATCTTATCGCTTTATTTACGCAGCGACTATTGGCACATCGAGGTGGACGAACGCGACCGGAACAAAATACCGCCTTTATTACACCGGACGCTTTGTACGAATTCCGGGTGCTCTCTTTCGGCCTGTGCTCGGCTCCTGCAACCTTCCAGTGGATGATGGACACCGTTCTTTCCGATCTGAAATGGCACTCCTGTCTCGTGTACTTGAATGACGTTGTCATCTTCTTTTACAAGTCGGAAGATCACCTGAGATGCATGCACGCTGTATTCGAAGCAATTCGGCCGGCCGGTCTTTCCCTGAAGCCCGGAAGGTGTCACTTCGCTTTCGAAAAATTGAAGTTTCTGGGCCTCATCGTGAGCGCTAAAGAGTTTAGCCCCGTCCCCGATAAGACAGCCGCCGTGGCTGCTTGTCTTGTGCCAACCGATAAGCGAAGTGTGCGCCGCTTTCGGGGTCTCCGCGCCTACTATCATCGTTTTGTGCAGAACTTCTCCCTGACCTCCGAATTTGTCCACGTCACCCGGATGAAGCCGTACCATGCCGGCTAGAGCCTCGCGCCTGTCTACACCGCACCCCAGACTCATCCGACTACCCTTTTTGTCCTGCCTCCCATTGATGCCGCACCTAGTCAGCGTCTTTCAAAGAGGGGGCGCAATGCCACACTACTAAGTCCTCTGGTGGCGCCGTATCGCGGCTAAACTGTATTACCTGGCAGTTGGCATCCCTTGATCCATCTTGGCGCTAGATGCTTTATCGTCTTCATCTCTCCAGCTGCCTGCTGCCCTGCGTGTCGCAACAAGGCCTCGCGCGTATCAGTAGACCAAGTAAACCTGCCCTGCGTACATCAACCATTTCTCGGTGACTATTTTTTTGCTTGACCTCATCTGGCGCACTTTAGTTGATATATCATATGATGTAAATTTTGTGTTTTAGACGCATTGCAGTAGAAATAGTCATTCTATACATTCACGGATCACTAGGAGTTCTGATTCCGCTCCTCGCGCAAAGCTGAAGCGCATAAGCTACGCACCAGAGCCCTGCGATGGCAGGTGCAGCCACCGGTGGGGCTTGTGAGACTTATGTTCCTGAGGTATCTCTCGCGCCTAATCATTAATTGAACTGCCACGGTGGGTAGTTTGCCCACAGTCCGGTGGGCCACTTGTAAAGACGTCACAACGTCACGTGACCAAGGCAGCCCACGTGCTAGAAACAGGCTTCGGACAGACTGACAACCGCATTTTGAAGGGTGAAAGCGCTAGGACGCTAAAATGGCAACCACAGGAATCGTTCACTCGAGACTCTGGAGATAGTGCTTACCATTGTGATGACCCCCATAATGCGCAGGTCCACACGGGACGGAGAGGCAAAGAGACACCGTATGGCTCAGTTTAAACAAACAGATATATTCAATAATTATACATGATTAAGATTCAGAGGCTGGGGCGTCCGAGCTTACGTGCCGACGACTTCATGGGGGCGATGGAGTGGCTCCGGAGTTGGGCTCGAGCGGTTTCTGGTGGTAGCTGCACGCCGTCGGGTTTCGGCGCTGAAGGCCCTCTTGGCGAACGATGTCGTCCTCAGCGTCCTCCTTCCGTACTCTTGTCGATTTTTATATCCTCTTCTCCACACTCCCTAGGGTGAGGACGCCCACGCCGGAGGGGAAGGAGGGGGGGCTAGGGCTTTCACTTGCGCGCACAAACATACCACCGCACTTATCGTCTCGCTCCCCTCACGTGTTGAGTCCGAGGGAAAGAAGGTTGTCTTCGCGGTAGCGCATAGCGTCGGCTGTGGTACGGCGCGCTCTGGCCCGCTGACAGTTCCCGCGGGTCACCGGCCTCCATTCTTCATCCATCAACTGACACTCGCTCCTCAAGGTAAGGCGCGCTCTGGATCGCTGACAGTTCCCTTGTCCTGGAATGTGCTCGGGAGGGCCGCCCCTGGAACCGCCACGCCAATTGGGGAGGATAAAGCCTGTTTCCCCGCGGCGGCGGCGGCGGGTCCGGTTGGGTCCGGTTGGGCTTAAACCCCTTCGTTCTGGTCGTCACTCAAAGAGCATGGCTGGGTAATTGATGATGCTGCTGTCATCTGGGTCTCCGTCTACGCCGCGCCGTCGAACGCGGAACCTCGTAGCACACACAAGGAATGTCACACTCGCTCACCCTCCAGAAGAATGTTCTCCGAACATTTGAGTCCCTGCAGCTCCCCTTGTCTTTCTGAATCGCCTCGCACAGTGCGTCCGACAAAACACTTTTCGCTGCACTCAACACCACTGCACAACACCATATGCCTCCGCTGTCATAACTGGCGTCTCCAGGGGCAGCACTGATCTTTTACAGATAAACATGAAACTCAGCACCCAAGCCTCTCCTTTCTAGTCCAAACTGGACGAAATAAATTTACCACAGTTACAAAGGAGCTCCCACTTCTAGCACGATCACGGCACAGACAAAAATATAGATAACGAAAGGAAGTAGGGCAGGTTCTGCATGCGTTCCGCATGCTCTCCTGTGAAGGTGTTACTTAATGACAGAAAGGTTTAACTACTAACTCCGATAACTTAACACATACGCATATAGCAATGTTATGAGCTGCGGCATTACACAATTCTGACCAGTTCACAACTCCGCTCTGTTTACACCATTAGTCCGACTTAGCTTTCCGATTTCGCAGCGGATATCGGCCTTCATGAGTCATACTAATTAAGTCTGTGACCCTTTGTCTGCTTTGGGACTCGCGAGGGCTCGTGGCAGGAGCCTCTCCTGGCGTTATCTGCGCGGCAACCTCGCGCGCTTCTTCTTCTAGCAATGCATGAAGTAAATCCGGTGGCATTCCGGCCGTCACCTCTGGCGCCTGCCGAACAAATGCAGGAGAGGGCGTTTCTTGCGAACTATCTGCGCTCTCCGCTTCACTTCTGTCCCCATCAAAATCCGCGCTTTCCCTTTCCTCATTTCGTGAATACTGAACCGGTGCCGACTTGAGGCGATTTGCGTGTATCCTTATCAAGCGCCGGTTCACGTCTCGGACTCTGAAGTTTACCGGAGAAAGCTTCTCGACAACCTCGCACGGTCCTCTCCACTTCGTCTGGAACTTACGAGCTAGCCCAATCTGCCTTTGGCTGTTTTCAATGTACACGCTGTCCCCCACATTAAACGGCGCGTCTCTAGCACTGCGATCGTGCACCTCCTTCCTGTGCTTCGCCGCTTTCTTTAAGGCCTCCTTTGCGATGTCCCTCGCCACTTGCAAGCGCGATTCTAGCTCCACCTTATAGTCGTCCAGTGAAGCGTATGGGACACGACGGGGGCCCTCTGGCACTTCACTAGGCTGGTCCGGGTCTCGGCCGTAGAGAAGAAAGAATGGCGATTCGCCCGTGCTCTCGTGTGCTGCGGAATTGTAGGCAAACATTGCATACGGGAGCCACAAGTCCCAGTCCCGCTGGTCGCGCGAAACAAAATGCGACAGGAACCCGGCCACGGTTTGGTTCAGTCGCTCCACCGCGCCGTTTCAAGCCGGATGGTACGGTGTTGTCTGCTTCTTAGCGATCTTAAGCAGCTCGCAAACTCTCCTCATTAGCTGCGACACGAAGTTCGTTCCCCGATCTGTCAAGAGTTGCCTCGGGGGTCCATGTCGGAGCACGATCTGTTCGACAAATGCTCTTGCAACCGTGTCTGCCTTCTGATCTGGGAGTGCTACCGCTTCCGCGTATTTTGAAAGGTGATCGACAAATACTAAAATGTACTTGTTTCCGGAAGTGGTCGTGGGCAATGGGCCCATTATGTCCATAGCTGTCCGCTCGAAGGGAGCCGAAACCTCAGAGAACGGCTGAATTGGAGCTGGTCTTCGTCCCTTGGGTGTTTTTCTTTCGAGACAGGAATGACACTTCGCACAGTAGTCTCTAACATCCTGTCGGATGCCACTCCAAAAGTACAAACGCTCCACACGCCTGCGTGTCTTCGCTACGCCAAAATGACCGGCGCATGGCGCATCGTGAAACGCGCGAAGAACCCTTTCTGTCCACGACCGAGGTATGACGACTCTCTCCCAAGCGGTTTTCTCTGGTCTCCCTTTCCTGGTTGGCCTCGTGCGCCGACACAGGGTGCCGTCTTTGCCAATGAAATAACCTAGCTGTTCGGGGTGAGACGGTGCGCCCTCTAAGCTTTCGATTATTCGCTTCAGGTCAGGATCTTTGCACTGCTCTGTGCGTAATTCGGCGGGGTCGACTACGGGGACAAACTCATCTATAGCTGCCACGGCAGCTGTGCGGCTGAGTGCATCAGAATTCAGATGTGTCTTTCCTGACTTGTGCTCAACTTCAAAGCAGTATTCCTGCAGGTGTAGATTCCATCTAGCGAGTCGCGAGCTAGGGTCCCTGACACTCATCACCCATTTCAGAGGATGGCAGTCTGTGACTAGCTTGAATTTGCGGCCGTAAAGGTAGCATCTGAAGTGCTTTACTGCCCAGACAACGGCGAGGCACTCCCTTTCCGTAGCTCCGTACTTTTGCTCTGTGGGGCTCAGCTGTCGGCTAGCAAAAGCAATGGGATGTTCTTTGCCCTCGATAACCTGAGATAGCACGGCACCAACTGCGAACTTTGACGCATCTGTGGCCATAACGAAGGGCAAATTAAAATCCGGGTGGCGCAACAGCGGTGCACTCATTAGCTTCCTTTTCAGGGCCCCAAAAGCATCCTCCGCGTTTTCGTCCCAGCGAAAGGCGACATTTTTGGCTGTTAAGGCGGTGAGCGGCTTAGCGAGCTTGGCGAACTCCTCTATGTGCCTTCGGTAGTAACCGATCCGGCCGAGAAACTGCCGGACCTGGCGGACGCTAGTGGGGGATGGAAAATCCGAGACACACCTTAGTTTCTCAGGGTCCGGTCGCACGCCGTCAGCTGAAACAACGTGCCCGAGGTATTTCACCTCGTTTTTGAGGAATTGGCACGTAGAGGGCTTCAGCTTGAGACCCGCTCCTCTTAGTCGCACCAAAACCTGCTCAATATCGCGCAAATGGTTCTCAAAACTGTCACTGTATATGATAATGTCATCCATATACACGAAGCACAGCCTCCCCAGAAGACCTGCCAGGATAACATCAGCGGTTCTCTGCCAGACAGCAGGGCTGTTGGCCAGACCCATCGGCATTCTTTTCCATTCATAGTGCCCTGAGGGCGTGTTGAATGCCGTTTTCTCGGCATCTGCCGGATCCATTGCTATCTGCCAGAATCCCGCTGCCATGTCCACTACCGTGAAGTACCTGGCAGAGCCCAGCTGAGAAAGCGTCTCCTGTATATTGGGGATGGGGTATGGATCGATGCGAGTTACGGCATTTAGTTTGCGGTAGTCCACTACCAATCGATACGAGCCATCTGGCTTTTCCACCAATAGTGCTGGTGCTCCCCAGGGTGACTTTGAGTGTTCGACAATGCCGCGATCAATCAGGTCCTGCACCTGCCGCTCCATCTCCTCACGTTGGGAGTAAGGAATCCTGTACGCACGCTGGTAAACGGGCGATGAAGTGCCGGTTTCTATCCTGTGCTTTATAACGCCACAGCAGCCCAAATCCAGGTTGGACGCGGCGAATACCTCCGAGTAGTCGTTCAGCAAACCAGCCAGAGCCTCCCTCTCCCTGGATTTTACGTGAGAAAGATCGAACGACACCTTTGGAGCAGCCGAAGGACTAGCATGCTCTACAGTTGCGAGTACCGTATCGGTGGGCTCACGTTTCTCTATCGCAGAGGTGAAGAAAGCCAATGTTTTGTTCTTGCGAAGGCTCAGTGGCTGCTGGCTACAGTTAACCACCCGTAGGGGCACTCTGTGGGCGTCATTAACTGTCACGAGGCACGCGGCTGCCTTCAGGCCATTGCTGAGAGAGTCGACCGGCTCAAGCACTCCCACGGCGCCGCTCTCTACATCTGAAGGCACAAACGCGTACAAAATGTGCTCCGACCAAGGAAGGACGACCGCCTCCTCGACCAGCCGGACGGCAACCCGCGAATATACCTTCTCCAATGATCCCATTGTTTGACGGGTGTCAATATCGGTAATGCGAATCTCAGCCCCTCTCCTGTTCAAAAACAAAACTTTTGAGCCGCCCGCATTAACCTCTTCCTCAGAGAATGAGACTACTACCTTCCCTTTTCTCAAAAAATCCTGCCCTAATATACCTGACACTCCGTTTGGCAGAGACACCGTGTCCGGGCATACGTAGCAGGGGTGCTCCAATGCAATTCCGCCGAGAGAGAAGTGTAACCGGTAGAGTCCACTTATGCCAAGAGGATCCCCTGTTATGCCTACAAATTTGGTTGCCATACCACCAGACGCTTCCAACACCTCGCGGTCCCCCTTCCTTCGAAGCGTGTTAAAACTGCTCTCCTTAAGCAATGTCACCTTTGACCCCGTATCTATCAACAATTCCATACAACAACCATTTAACTTGCAACGCACAACAGGGCATGCCTTGTCGGCCACACAAACTACCACCACCTCATCATCTACTGCTCCCTCCCCACGCTCCTCAGGCTGGGGAGGACTAACTAGTTTTTTGTCTCGGTATCTGGAGCCCCGCTGTAGGCTTGCTTAGGGCGTGTCTCGCCTGCTTCTCTTTGTGGCTCCCCACGGCGCACGTTTTGGCAGAACCTGGCGATGTGTCCGCGACCCTGGCAAGCGAAGCATACGATTTCTTCAAAATCTCGCATACCGCGCCTGTAGCTTTGTGGCGGTCTCCGGTTTCCAGCGAATGAGCGCTGTTGAGAGCGCGCTTCAACCTGGCGTTCTACCTGCTGAGATAGCAGCTGTTCTAAGCGATCTAATCGCTCTGTCAAAAGAGCAACCTCAGGGTTGAGCACCGCTCTCTCTATGACGCGTACTCTCGCTGCGGCTGTCGTTAACGCCTCATTTCGTTCCTCATCCAATGCGGCCTCCACGGCTTGGTCGAAATTGCTCGGCTTGCGCGAGAGCACGAACCGGCGCACGGGGTCTTGCAGACCAGCCACGAACAAAGCGGTCATTTCCTCTTTAAGTATATCCTCCGCGTATTTCTTCTTTAGCTGGTCTCCTTCCTCCTCCCTGCTTAACGTATCGCGCGCTAAGCGCTGAAGCCGCGACGCAAACGTTCGCACGTCCTCCCCTACCATCTGTCCGGCGTCACGGAACCCCTGTACCCGCACGTGACGTGGTTCAGTGTCGAAATGCTCAAACGGGAGCTTCCTAAATTCAGCAAATGATTTTGTGGATTTTACTTTTTCGTCTCGCCATGCAAAATCATGAGCAGCTCCTGCCATCTTACACCTCGCCATTCCCAGCATTTGAGCATCGGACCATCCCCCCATTTTCCCAATCTCTTCTAGCATGGAAAAGAAATCGCAGATTGGAACCCCTGTCTTATCTCCTGTAAACGTCGGAATGACGCTTCCTAATGCCAGCATGCTTGCTCCGAGCGACGGCTGTGGAGTGGGAGCTCCCTCAGATAAAGACATTTTTTTTTAAGCCCTCCGGTGCCTCAAGCCTCTCAAATGGGGGTAAAAGTCCCACAATCAGTCCCGCGATTCCCTTTTGATTACAATTTTGAAGTCATGAATGTCGCAGCATTCAGAGGACATTTGCTTTTGAGACCCCACTTCTGACACCAGTGTGATGACCCCCATAATGCGCAGGTCCACACGGGACGGAGAGGCAAAGAGACACCGTATGGCTCAGTTTAAACAAACAGATACATTCAATAATTATACATGATTAAGATTCAGAGGCTGGGGCGTCCGAGCTTACGTGCCGACGACTTCATGGGGGCGATGGAGTGGCTCCGGAGTTGGGTTCGAGCGGTTTCTGGTGGTAGCTGCACGCCGTCGGGTTTCGGCGCTGAAGGCCCTCTTGGCGAACGATGTCGTCCTCAGCGTCCTCCTTCCGTACTCTTGTCGATTTTTATATCCTCTTCTCCACACTCCCTAGGGTGAGGACGCCCACGCCGGAGGGGAAGGAGGGGGGCCTAGGGCTTTCACTTGGGCGCACAAACATACCACCGCACTTATCGTCTCGCTCCCCTCACGTGTTGAGTCCGAGGGAAAGAAGGTTGTGTTCGCGGTAGCGCATAGCGTCGGCTGTGGTACGGCGCGCTCTGGCCCGCTGACAGTTCCCGCGGGTCACCGGCCTCCATTCTTCATCCATCAACTGACACTCGCTCCTCAAGGTAAGGCGCGCTCTGGATCGCTGACAGTTCCCTTGTCCTGGAATGTGCTCGGGAGGGCCGCCCCTGGAACCGCCACGCCAATTGGGGAGGATAAAGCCTGTTTCCCCGCGGCGGCGGCGGCGGGTCCGGTTGGGTCCGGTTGGGCTTAAACCCCTTCGTTCTGGTCGTCACTCAAAGAGCATGGCTGGGTAATTGATGATGCTGCTGTCATCTGGGTCTCCGTCTACGCCGCGCCGTCGAACGCGGAACCTCGTAGCACACACAAGGAATGTCACACCATATTTCAGCCCAAATGCTGCGTTTTATAACCCGTTCGGTTTTCAAGTGGCCTGAATAGTGTTTTCTGTTGAGAGACAGCATAACAGCCTCATTGCAGATGAAAGCCACCAACGCACAAGAGGAATATACTAAAGGAATAAAAAATTCTTCGCCAACACTGCCTGATTGTTTGACTTAAGAGTGTTAGCTCCGGGAACCTCAAGTGGGGAACTCCAAATACAAAATTCGCAATTGTTTCTTTACGGAAAAATCCCTGGAATAAATGCATGTATGTATGTATGTATGTATGTATGTATGTATGTATGTATGTATGTATGTATGTATGTATGTATGTATGTATGTATGTATGTATGTATGTATGTATGTATGTATGTATGTATGTATGTATGGACGGATGGACGGATGGACGGATGAACGGATGGACGGATAGATGGACGGAAGGACGGATGGACGGATAGATGGACGGAAGGACAGATGGACGGAAGGACGGATGGACGGACAGATGGACGGAAGGACAGATGGATGGACAAAAGATGGGTCGATGGACGGGCGGACGTACGGACGGACGGGCGGAGGGACGTACGGACGGAGGAACGGATGGATGGATGAATGGATTGCAGAAAGAAAACAAGCGCAAAAGACGGAGACACAGAACAGGACCACAGGACGACGCTGGACTATCGACTGCATTTATTTAAGACACGATCACATTTACACCTTTCAGTATAGAACCACTCTTGCGCACAAATGACAGATTGACAAGAAAAGGTAAATTGCAGCATCACAGACAACCATCAGGACCGCAATCATTGTGCGACACGTTACGTTAAGTAGTTCAAAAATATAAATCTTTATCTAATAGACTTCCCGTCGTGTCACTTACACACCGATCTGCTTGTTTAACAGTATGGTATGCCTCTAGAATTTCGCGTTGACTCTTAGTGTTACCGCCTCCAAAAATTTAAGTCTTCTTGAAGAGCGGAGTGCATTTGTGCTTCCTGCAATGTTAAGACAAATTCGCCCCGTGATCTGTGGAAAGCGACCATTCATGTTGTTTGAGCCTGGTGTTAAGACAGCGGCCAGTCTGTCCGATGTACGTATTCCTGCAGGATAAAGGTATGCACTACACTACCTGTGTGCAACAGGTGGCGTGTTTGAATTCCTGATTGATCGTGCACTGTGAATTTGTACTCTTCCTATCGTCAGTTCTTCTGCACAAACTGACCACTTTTCGCTGGGCTGAGGAGACTACATCGACACCGTGCCTACTCGCGACCTTCTTTATGTTGTGCGAAAGTGCGTGCATGTGAGGCATAACTTCACGCTTTCTTTTGTCCTGCCTTTCTTCCATCACCTTAGTTTTAGCTGTCATTTTTTTAGAATCTTCTCAGACACACCTTTCATAACATCCGTAGGAAAGCCTGCTTCTATTAGCCGTTGCTCTTGCTGCACAAAGCTTTATTGTACAGTTTGTAAGCAGCTTTTTTCTAGCGCGTTACTGAGTCATAATGTTGCAATAGCACTTTTGGTAAGTTTGAAGAGGCAGGAGCTCTAAGGAAGTAAGATATTCTTGGCTCGTTGGGCGTATGTCCAGCAAAGGTGTCTATTGCATTAAAAAAAATCAAAACAAGGTCTAAAAATCTATTACGATTGTCGTCCGGTAATTCATGGGTAAACGACAATGAGCTACAGCACGAAACAAAGCAAACTAAAACACTAGCCGCCACATCCTGCAAATTGTCATTAGGTAAAACTTTCAAATGTGCTAAAAAATCATTAACATAACGAAACCCCTTTGCCACATGGTTCATGTCCAATTTTTCTTTCAGTAAGGTTTCAAGCTTAGACAGGAAGATGTGGGTAAAAATTGGCGCCACACAACACCCAATACAAATTCCTTTTCTGTGGACGTACACTGCAACATTAACTAGAGAAAAACTAGCGCCCAACCACGCAAACCAAAAGAGAAGAACCCAGGCGAGAGACAAGCGCTAACTCACAACTGAATTATATTGAAGCCAGGATGCCGCTTATATAGGGTGAAGCTTGAAGGAGAGAGAAGGGTGACAAGGAGGAGAAGGGTGAACAAAGGCAACATCGTTTCGCAGAAAGAGGAGGGAGTATTATCTGTGCTCTTGTCAAGAATCTTCGTCTCATTCAGCCTCGCCTCGCACCCGTCGCAGCTTATTACGTGCGCAACCAAATGTGTGTACTTATCTTTCAAGTGTGATAAATTTCGGGCATGATCCGCTAAGCGCTCGTTGATGCAGCGGCCAGTCTGGCCGACATAAAACTTCCCAGAAGTTAAGGGGATAGCGTAGACCACTCCTACGGAACACTTGGTAAACGGATTTTCGTGTTTTATCCGGCAGCCCCGCTTCTTTTATTTGCAGATCTGGGAGCACAACTTTTCCAGCTTGTTAGGAGCCGAAAAAAAACTCTCGCTATAACTGTTGGCCACTTTCCTCAAGTTGTGCGAGGTCTTGTGCAAGTAAGGCACAACTAGATACTTCTGTGTCCTGAAGCGATCTTGTCCGGTATTTCTTCGTGTTCCGTGTTTAAATTTTTGAAGGAGGGTCTCGCAAACAGCAACCAACACAGTGCAGGGGAATCCAGCCACCGAAAGTCGGCTCATCTGATTCTGAAAGCTAGCTTCCAACTAGGCCGCAGTCGTGGCCTAGTGGTCAGTGCTTCAGCTTTGGCTGCGGGAGGTGGTTGGTTCAAAACCCACCGCCGGATATCCACCGGTAAAAATGGGTACAAGCCACTACCGGCCCGGCGCCCGGCTTCTTCAGGGGTGTGTGCTTGGAGGAGACTCCGAAAACCCCGCTGCGCCCCTTCGGGGGCAAACCCAGTATCGAACAACTGAGCCTGCAAAGCAGGTTGGTGTTTCACTCCGAAGTGAAGAGTTCGACTCAAGGCTCATACGATCTAGACAATGTCAAGTTCAACACTAACGTCCTTCGTCAGAAGCGATTCAGAGTATCACTGCGGTCCTAGGCAAGTCCGGTTTTTCCGGCTGTCCGACTTTGTGAGCTTTCAGAGTCAGATCAGCCGACTTTCGGTGGCTGGGTTCCCTGCTCTGTGTTGGTTGCTGTTTGCAAGACCCTCCTTGAAACACGAACACGAAGAAATACTGGAGAAGATCGTTGCAGGACGCAGAGGCCACTAGCTGGGCCTTACTTGCATAAGACCTCGCACAACTTGAAAGTGGCCAACAGGTATGGCATGAGTGTCGTTTTTTCGGCTCCTAACAAACTGGAGAAGTTGTGCTCCCAGATCTGCAAATCAAGGAAGCGGGGCTTCCAGATAAAGCACGAAACTCCGTTTACCAAGTGTTCCGTAGGAGTGGTCTACGCTATCCCCTTAACTTGTGGGAAGTTTGATGTCGGCCAGACTGGCCGTTGCATCAACGAGCGTATTGGGGGACCATTCCCTTAATTTATCGGACTTGAAAGATAAGTACGCACATTTGGTTGTGCACGTAATAAGCTGCGACGAGTGCGAGGCGCGGCTGAATGAGACGAAGATTCTTGGCAAGTGCGCAGTTAAGACTGCACGTGTTAGTCTGGAGGCTTTCTATATTAAGAACTTTGGCTGCAGGTGTGTCAGTACTCCTTCTTTATCTCTTTTTCCTCCGAGTTTAAATTTTTAGATTCAGTTATCATGTAACTGTTCTTTTTCCTTTGCGATTTCTGGCTGCCTTCCTGTTTCTGCGAAACGATGTTGCCTTTGTTCACCTTCTCCGCATTGTCACCCTTCTCTTCCGTTCGAGCTTCACCCTATATAAGCGGCATCCTGGCTTCAATAAAATTCAGTAGTGAGTTAGCGCTTCTGTCTAGTCTTCATTCTTCTCTTGTGATTCACATGCTTTGGCGCTAGTTTTTCTCTAATTCAAGTGTGCGCCAACTAGCCCAAAAAGACGTGTTAATGCTGTACCATTAAAGTCAATATGCCCAGCTTTCTGGGACATCTACTACTTGCGCCATCTACCGGCAGTGGCGGCGACAGGCAGCGTAACTGAATGGGAAGGGGTACAAAAAAAAATCGTAAAACGTGAAAAAAAGCACCTACAAAAAATGATTCGGGGATTTGTGTAATATACACTTAGCTGAGGAATGTGCCGAAGATTCAGTCCTGTGCTATTAATACACTAGCTTCCCAGCGCGTTTGAATATTATACGATGCTGCCTACGGGAGGGGGCCAAAGTTTTGGCATTTTTCCAGACTTTGAAACTGTATAGCACCGTAGCACGGATAGATATCGAAAATGCTTCCCGGTTTTAGGTACCCAAATATATGGTGTTTAAAATGGTGTGCAACGATCTGGCATAGCTTTGATCAAGGAGTTTCCTGGGGCCTTTTAATTGAAACCTGATATTGCCTAAAATATGAAAGATCGCGCCCGGTAGCGAGCTACGCTGCAGAAAAGGTTCGGACTGCTGAAGTTGCGTCCATTTCGACGCTTACCTTTTTATCGGGTGACTTTTGCCTTGCAGACAAGAACACATGTCAGAGCTCGAACCCAGTGTCTCGACCGGAGCTTTAAATAAAGAAGGTTGTTACGATGACCATGCATTAACGCAGCTACATAAAGTATTCGCGGCTGTTCATATATGCTTGTCGTGGAGCAACTTTGCAAATTGTCAGCCCTTTGCAATTATCTAAAAAGTTTATTGGGGCGTGTGATCATGATATATTAGCGTATGAGAGCTAGCTCGCCTGAATTTTAGCTATTCTTGTTACTTTTAAAGAGCGATGCGGCATTCAAACGGCCAACATCAAAAGGTATTCGCATATATAAATGTTTAAGTTTATTCTTTTAATACTTATTTAAGAAAGTTTGATATAGCTTTACTCAGAAACATTCTGAAGCTGTTCAGCTGTTGTCGGGCAGAACACAGAATTTGGAGTCTAGAAGCAAATAGCGTCAAGATAGACGTTCAGGTTGTTACTGTCACGTTCACCTGTAATGCTTTTAAATTAGTGACTCTAGCGTTGTCCGAATATGGTGACTCGAGTTTGCACTTAGAGTTCTAACCTGGGTTCAGAACCTTTTGTTTTGGTAAACTAATTTTAATAAATGTGCTCGTTTCTATAGAAAATATATTAGTGTGAATGTATGAATGAAAAATTTCACGCATGATCACTATTCATACTTTTATTGCTGCAGCTATTGGCGACTTTTTTTTGCTGTTCTTTCATTCTGAATTCTGTAATATGCATGCATGATGTATTGCCGGGATCCATCCTGTGTAATACAACTGAAAAAATGAGGCCTCGCTTTTGAGGTACGAAACTTCGCTTTTAAAGATACCGCAAGATACCGTCAACTTTTTTCCATTTTTGCAAACAAATTGGTGAATTTAATTGTGTCGACTTCAGTGCTACGAAAAAGCGCTTTTACATGGACGTCATCAAGGCAGCAGTTTATAACGGTATATATAAATGGTAAATATGGTGGCTGTCGCAATTTGCGACGCTGCCAGCCGCTACGCTGCCAGTCGCTGCTACGCTGCTTTGTCGGCCGATTGTCATGATATCGCAGTTAATTCTACCGCACCTCCCAGAGTGACATCGCAAGGGGCCGCCAGGTGCAAGAGGGTAACCACGGATTAACAGGGTTAGTCGCGATGTCATATCAATCGTCTGAAGCGACTGTCTTGAGAGCCTCCTTTGAAGAACGTTTGCATCTCTCCTTTGAGGCTTGTCTGTAATCATTTTAAGCAATAAATGTTTCTATTTCACCAGTTTAATAGATGAGTTGCATTATCGCAAGCAGCTTGCTTTTAAGCTTCATCTTCTTCAAAATGCTATGAAAACGTGTAAAAAATTGACCGCCAATAGCAAGATCAAAGGATGTCAAGGGGTATAAATTAGAGGGGGAAGAAAAATAAAAAACAACTAAGTGTCCTGCCCACGCCAGTACAAATATTACATTGAGACTGTTAAAAGAATGAAAACTAGAAGTGCCCCCCGTTAGGACGGGCAATAAAAATCAAGAGAAACACCCCCACAAATACATTCAAAGAGGGAGAGAGAGGCGGGTGGGGGGGTGGGGTGGAAAAGTCTTGCACAGGGTGCCGGGTGATGTAAGGTCGGCTCAGGACCCAGCCGCTATGCCCGCATTTCAGCGTACGCGAAATGCAACAACGCTCCGGCTGTTTACCCCCGGGGGGTCGAATTAGTTCGAAGCGCTCCAGTGCGCTGTCCCTCATAGCCCGTAATGGAACGAATTTGTATTATTTCATTGTAGCTTTTCCCAGTTCCCAGGTTACTCTGCCTGCAGCAGCGGTTTTGACTTCTGTGGTCACGTGAAAAACTAAATTTACTGCACTGAACAACACTATCGCTTACTTTGGAAGCAGCAGCGTTTGGTAAATTAAACCAAATACAATAGTAATAGAGAAGTAGAGCGCAACAAAAATAACCAGACGCTAAAAAAGAATGTATACCAATAAAATAAGCCACGAATTGCATTCATTGTTAAAAGTTAATGAGAATATCAAATAGGCGGGGATGTCATTATAGCAGGCGGGGATGTCATTATAGCACGTAGAGGAAAGCACAATGTCAGCAAATTACCATGAATGAAGGGGAAGCCTTCGTAACGATAACACTCAAGGGAAGTGATCTGTTACGCTTACAGTAATATTGGAAGCACTGGAGGTTATATTTCTTTTCACCTTTGCACCTTTCGGGAGGAAATCGAGCAAATGTAATAGGTCTATTTTCACGGCGTCGCTGTCAATAAACTTGCACTTGTAACACTATCTGATAGCTGGTGCAGAAGGGATTATAACTTCCCCGCAAAAAGGCAAGGACAAGGGCTATAGTGCCGGCATAAAATATTTTATTATACACTTTTTATACAACATTTGGAAACAAAATGTGTACAGTCAGAATCACATAGCGTCATTACCTTGTGTTCATGTTACATGTACAACCAGAACGATGCACTCCAAACGTAACGAATATGAATATAACTAAACACACTTCACACCAACATGACATACAAAAGAAGCAATACTTTGCGAAAAGAATAAAGAACAAGGCAAACAAAATGATTCAGCAAAGAAGGACATACAAATGAACATGAATGATGGCATTGAATGTGCGTAGTACTCCTGTCGTCACTTTTCTCGAGCCTGTTTGTGCGCATTGTGCACTTGATGCCAGTATCATATGATCTACGCCCGATACGCCCAATCAGTTTTCTTAAATTCGCTGCAAAAATTTTTCCTGCTGCCCCGCAGAACTCAAAGGCGTGTGTGCATGTTCATTTTCAAAGCACTTTTTCTAGTTGTACTGATTGCGTTATAAATCGGTTATCCATGGTTTGTTTACATAAAAGAATTTTCTTACGCAAAAGACAAGCCAAAAGATCATTTAAAAGTGACAACGGCAACACTTACAAAACACATATATTACACCAAAAAATTGCTTAGGGCATACACCAAAAAATTGCTCAGGGCATATATGCCAGGTAAGCAGTCACATAATACAAATACACTATTTTTAGTACACTCCGAACACTCCTTTAGGGGCAGGTTACATAAGGAATCAGGAACAGTGCTCTTCATCTTCAAGCAGTGATGCACTTTCTAAACTAGAGGTACAACACAGCACTATAAATATAGGAGGAAACACGCAAAACTAAAAGGCACATCTCACCACATAACTGTTATCTCCTCCTATGGCTACAATCATTGCTTTTCTCTTTCTTTCCTTACAAGGTTGCGAAGTTTTTCTAATGATTTGACTTTCGTCGACATTCCCATAGCCCGAAGCTCCGTGCGCAATTCTCCTGCATCCATGACGTCCACATTTTGTAGACAGTTTCCTTCGCTCACTTTTTCTTCTGCACAGCGTAGCCTCTTCGCCCGTGTCTCTTGAATAAGTCCCTCAAACCAATACTCTTGGTCCCGCTTTTTATATGCACGGCTTAGTCTGATATTCTCACTCACTTCAAGCCTTTTCGCCAGCTTGAGAGCGTCAGCAGCTGCATTCCACTTGTTAGACTTCCCATGTTGTAGATGCTTTAGCACGTCGTTTTTTTTTCTCTAACCCTTGGCTTGAAAACCAACCAAGGCACTTCAACCTTTCGTGCTTTGCGTAAGCGTGGTGCGCGAGAATATGAATGTACGGCGTAACTCTATCGCCACCAGAGCCTTTGCAACCTTGAGCTCCTAATTCTAAGAACGTGTGAAAGAATTTTGAGGTTTCTCTTTCTATGCGGCGACCTTCAACATCATTTTCCAGGTGGTACAAAATTTTCCGCATAAGCTTCCAAAGGAGCAAAGTTTTTTCCTCTGTTTGAGGGTGCAATTTCCCTGCCAGTTTTTCAGGCAAAGCCTTCAGCAGGCGCTCACAATCGCCCCCCGATACCGACGTGAATGTTTTTCCCTTGTTTCCTTCATTGGCTTCTCAGACGTGAAATTTAATCCCACAATTATTTATGGCGTCAACGATGTCCTGAACGTGTGTGGTCATACAACGTGGTCCATGGTAAAACAGCGCGGAAAAAACACGAGGACGGAACAAGCACGACGACACGAGCGCTGACTTTCAACTGGTGTCGTCGTGTTTGTTCCGTCCTTGTGTTTTTTCCGCGCTGTTTTACCATGGATAACAGTAACCAACTTCCTCAGCTTTCCGTACTTCTGAAAACACAACGAGGGGTGCGGACTTTTTCACGGTAATCTCTGTCTTCTGCTTCTGAAAGCAATCCATCTACAAGGCGGTTAACTATTCTTAACTTCATGTGCAATACATCAGGAATTATTAAATCAGAGTCGAAGTTAAACAATGGCACATTTTTCATCCCGTTCGCCTCTGCGCAGCAATCAGCTTTCATGTTCTCAAGAGTGCGGATCAAAGGAGGCTCATTAAAGCTCCTGTTACTTGTCAGAACTGAGCACCTTGTCTGTGGGTTTGCTCGACAAAATGGACAAGGATAGTGTGATGCAGCAGACTGTAGACCCTGAACAACAAGCAAAAATTTCAAATCTGACCCCAGACAGATGCGAATCGGAATCTCGTGGTCCCCTATCGATATGCTACCCCTTCGTGCGACAACATTAATTTCTTTGATCAAATCCCGAAAAGCCTCTCTTATTTGAAAATAACCCTCCGAGATCTCCGCCACACCGAGAAGGCGATGAAGGTTATGGCTTTGTAGCTGCCGCGTTCTGCAAATGATGACGAATGATAATGTTGTCCAGGTCGTGCGTCTACTCACAACGCAGCCATCACCCTCCATTTTTACAAGGAGTGCCTCGTTGGAGATCTCTTTCACACTTATGCCTACATCTTTAGCTAGCTCTTGCGCAGCTAACGCCAAGTATTCCTCAAATGAAACCTGAGTGCCAGGTGAGGTACCTGGTGTCTTGAAGACAGTTATCCTGCTATCTAGGTGCTATCTGTAAGAATTAATTAGCCTTATGGTAGGCAGATTAGGGACGCTCGCGGAGAGGTACTCCCAGAAAACGTTACTGACAAAATGTACGCCCAAGAGGGCGGCAACTTCTCGCAAGCTTTGTTTGTTATGAAAAGAAAGGGCATTATAGTTAACTTGACCATTGCTGCAGAAACCTCTTTTTACACCGCAATTACACATAACTTCTCCATTTTCCTTGAATGTTACTTTATGCAGCAGGCCTTTTAAGTCGGTTACGAGAAGCTGGCGTACATCTAAGCCGTAGCTCTCCAGTACAGCGTCAAGTGCTTGCGCGATGGAATATCCAGCGGCATTAAGCTTCCTTCGGTCTGTTTTTTTGCACCCCTCGCCGACCATTATTCCTTTGTTCATTAGCATTGTAGTTTTTTCGGATTTCAGCTTTTTATTCTGCTGCTCTAGGTTAAGAAGCTTAGCCTTATAGGCAGAGACGGTGTCTCTGAGCTCATTTATGGCCTTTTCTGAAACTGTTCCAACTCTTTCGAGTTCTTTTTGCAGAGCAGAAATTATGATGTTCTCTATGGATTCTCCGGTATTCGTTTCAGGTGGGCTAGATTGAGACTCGAAGTGAATCTTTATGAACCTTTTATTTTTTAAGAAGGACACTTTCGCAGGGCCTGTCAAATTCCTGTAGCGCCTATCCGCAATATTGCACAGTGACGTAAACCGGTCTTCAAAATATTTACCCATAATGGGAAGCCTTACATTCGGGGGCAAAAATGATTGCACAGTTTCAAACTGTCTTTCGAAGAAGGTCCTTCTCGTGTCTTGTCTTTATAGCTGTCTCATTGGCCAGCGTGAATGTGAAACTGCAACTGTCAAAGGTAGCAGACAAGATTATATGGTTATCTGGCGTGGCCATTTCGTGGAGCTATAAACAAGAAATAAAAACTAGAAAATTTGACGAACAAGAAGTCATAGCAGCGGAATAGAGACAGTAACACTCAGTGAGCTAAACAGGGGACACGTTGTACAAAACAAGCCAAAATAACGCGAAAACAAAACAAATAGAACAAAAGTAGAACTCCATGGGAATAAACACTTATCACGGTATTACGATGCGCCAGCAATAATCTTTGTCACGATAAAAACCTGCAAGGTCTCACGAGGAAATCCGCAAGGAAACCTCTTGCAGGACTTCTGAAGTGTTACCCCACCCTTAATTCTGATTGGAAACTCAATCGCCACCGTGTTCCCAAGTTTCGTTTCGCGTATCGACCATGCAGACGGAAGTTGGAGCCTGGAGAAGTCTTGTTCCTCACAGAGTAGCTATTTTTTTTTTCTAATGTTTGGCCTTTCCCGTGAAAAGCTCATCGATAAATGTCCTGGTCAAGTTGCACCTTCAGGAGACCGCTTGATCGACGGCAGTTGGACAGCTTTTTTTGAATTTCGTACACGATCTCTTCAGAGGCAGACTGGAGGCGTCGATTCGATGGTTTCCTTGGGGATGTAAACTCGCGCAGACAGGCCTCGTTGAGATTCCTCTTAGGCTCCAGGGTGCAATGCAATTTGGAGTACCCTTTCCAAAGGATCAGGTATCCTTTGCACTAAATGAAAGACAAATGGAGACATTTTGTCAATACTTTAGGAAACGACTTCATTTATTTGAAGATAGCGGGAGGGGGGGGGGTGAAACCAAAAGCAGGGAAACTGAAACTGAGTCTCAGGATTTTATTTTTGTGGTACCTATTAGGTTTATAAGATCCGCAAGCGCCCGTGCACCTTATTACGAGGAAAATTTGCATGTTATCTCTATGAAACAAAAAAAAATGCTGCTGCTAATATGAAGGCGGCAGAGCGTCATCACGACAAACGCTAATAGAAATCGTCCTTGGCAATCGCGAGAAAGGCTAATACCTGCGCTACACGGGCACGTTCGAATGACATTCGCAACTTGGAATGGCATTCGGACTCGACGGACTTCCGCGGCGCTACACGACACCTTCCAAACGCATTTCAAATTTCCTCAGCTGTTTTCAGTGTACGATGACGACGGCGGCGGTGGTCACACTAGTGCGACGACACTATCACGGCCAACAGCAGCATATATGACTGTTGTGGGACAAGTTTTTGAGGCCAACAACACCGACGAATCCGACCGGCGGACTGTCAGCCTTCATGTCCTCGGCAGGCCGGCGGCTGAGCGAAAACACGCTGATGAGGCGACGGTGTGAATATATTCGCCCTTCTACCTTATCCATATTGTAACGAAGACAGGACCGGCACAGATCACGGTCTCAGCGAAGTCCAGCGCACAGCAGGGAACTCACAAGATGGCTGTCCGAACCACCACACACTTCGTCTTTGTCCACCGGCACACGCACACTTCGTCTTCATCGTCGGCGCGCTCCGATGAGCACGCGCCATTACCCCCTCCATCAAGGCGGCGGCCCGACGCCGGAAACGAACATGGACAGCAAAGGTAATGTTCGGTATAGACGGCGGACGGCAGAGAATACAGAGGGCTGTTAAGCTGGTAAAGCGGCGGGTTGCAGCCTGTCATGGTAGGGCTTCATGCGCACCACGTGGACAGTCTCGGTCGGATTGCGCCGACGTGGTGAGGAGGTCGTGTCCCGCGGAAAAACTTCGTATGTGACATCACTGATACGACGAACCACCTCGTACGGACCGAAGTAGCGTCGGAGGAGCTTTTCGGAGAGTCCGCGGCGGCGCACAGGTGTCCATACCCATACAGAGTCGCCGGGCTCGTACCGAACGCATCGGTGTCGGAGGTTGTAGCGACCAGCGTCGAGTTGTTGTTGATGTCGAATCCGGCACCTTGCGAGTTGGCGGGCTTCTTCAGCCCGCTGGACGAATGTGTCAACGTCAGCGTAGGGGCCGATGTCTCCGTCGTTGTGAGCAGCGGGTAGCATAGCATCCAGCATGGTAGTGACACACCGTCCGTAGACCAGCTGGAAAGGTGTAAGACGGGTAGTCTCCTGTTCTGCCGTATTGTAGGCGAAGGTTGCATAAGGAAGAACTTCGTCCCACGTACGATGCTCAACGTCGACATACATAGCAAGCATATCTGCAAGCGTCCGGTTGAGACGTTCAGTCAAGCCGTTTGTTTGGGGATGATAGGCTGTTGTCTTCCGGTGACTGGTGTGGGTGAGTTCGAAGAGAGATTGCATTAATGCCGCCGTAAAGGCGGTTCCACGGTCCGTGATGACGACTGATGGCGCACCGTGACGCAAGACGATTGATGTCATAAAAAACTGAGTCACTTCTGCAGCACTAGCGTGGGGAAGCGCCTGTGTCTCGGCGTACCGCGTTAAGTAGTCCGTCACCACAACAATCCATTTGTTCCCAGAGGAAGACAATGGGAATGGGCCCAGCAAGTCCATGCCCACTTGTTTGAAAGGTGTTGTAGGCGGTGAGATGGGCTGGAGAAGCCCTGCGGGTTTAACTGGTGGTGTCTTTCGTCGCTGGCAGTCACGGCAGGTCCTCACATATTGCTGGACCGATGAGAGCAACTTTGGCCAGTAATACTTCGCACGAATGCGGGCATACGTCCGCGTAACACCCAAATGGCCAGCCGATGGCTCGTCGTGGCAGGCGTGCAAGATTTCTGGACGGAGTTCGGATGGCACAACCAGAAGAAAGGTTTCCGTGTTATGGGCGAAGTTCCTCTTGTAAAGGACGCCATCTCGGAGACTGTAGGAACCCAAACCTCGAACGAAAAGCCGCGGAACAGCGACGTTAAGGCCCTCCAGATGCTCGATGAGCGGACGCAACTCTGAGTCAGCCCGTTGACGCCGGGCCATATCGGACGACGTGACGAGAGCAAAAAACGGGAAGTCGTCCTCTGTTTCGGCCGGAGCAACGTCGGCAGGTGCACGTGGCAAACAATCGGCGTCATTGTGCTTACGGCCGGACTTGTACACTACCGTGATGTCGTATTCCTAGAGGCGAAGGCTCCATCTCGCAAGCCGTCCCGAAGGGTCTTTGAGATTGGCTAGCCAGCATAACGAATGATGGTCATTGACAGCTCGAAACGGGCGACCATAGAGATATGGTCGGAACTTGCTAATCGCCCACACTACCGCAAGGCATTCCTTCTCTGTGGTAGAGTAGTTTGCCTCTGCTTTCGAGAGGGAGCGGCTGGCGTACGCTATGACTTTCTCGTTGCCATCCTGCCACTGAACGAGAATAGCGCCGAGACCAACATTGCTGGCGTCAGTATGAATTTCAGTGGCAGCTCGTTCATCAAAATGGGCGAGTATTGGGACAGTTTGTAGGTGGCTGCGTAGCTCGTTGAAGGCAGATTCCTGATCATCATGCCACACAAAAGATACATTGTCTCTAGTAAGCATTGTAAGGGGCTCGGCAATTGTGGAAAAGTTTTCAACGAAACGTCTGTAATAGGCACAGAGGCCCAGAAACCTACGAACGGAATTTTTGTCGGTTGGGCGCGGGAACTGTGCCACAGCGGCAGTCTTCTCCGGGTCAGGGCGGACTCCGTCAGCGCTTATCACGTGACCAAGAAAACTGAGCTCCTCGAAACCAAAGTGACACTTTTGTGGCTTTATCGTCAACTGTGCCGAACGGAGCGCCTGTAACACCATTCGCAGCCGGTTGAGGTGTTCCCCGAAGCTAGGAGCAAAAATGACATCATCAAGGTACACTAGGCATGTCTGCCATTTCAGCCCCGAAAGAACGTTGTCCATTATGCGTTGGAAGGTTGCTGGCGCAGAACAGAGCCCAAAGGGTAGCACTTTGAATTCATAAAGGCCGTCAGGTGTCACGAACGCTGTCTTCTCTCTGTCCCTTTCGTCCACTTCGATCTGCCAGTAGCCAATCTTAAGGTCGAGTGAAGAAAAATATTTAGCGTCACGCAGTCGATCCAAGGCGTCGTCGATACGTGGAAGGGGGTAAACGTCACGTTTCGTGACACGATTCAACTTCCGGTAATCGACGCAGAATCGCAAGGTGTTATCTTTTTTCTTCACCAATACCACAGGCGAAGCCCAGGGGCTCGTGGACGGCTGGACTACGTCGTCTGCAAGCATTTCTTGCACTTGGGATCGTATAGCCTCCCGTTCCACCAGCGACACTCTGTACGGGTGTTGGGATATGGGGCTAGTCTCCTCGTTGACGATGATGCGGTGTTTGGCTACCGGGGTGCGCCCTACCTTTGATGTCGTGGCGAAGCACTCTGCGAAATCGTGAAGGAGCTCTAACAAGCGCTGCTTCTGACCCACCGACAAGCCGGGATTAATGTCCACGGTAGACAGAACGGCTGCTGCATCGCGTCCGTCCGGCGACGGTAGCTCCAGAGCACATATTTCTGCAGGCTCAACGAAGTCGGTAACGTATGCGACGGCCGTTCCTTTCGCAATAGGCTGGAACTCTGTTCCGAAGTTGGTGATCAAGAGTGTCGCAGAGCGATCCCGTAAGCGAACAAGCCCTCTTGCAGCGCAGATTCCTTTCTCGAGTAGAAGGCTGACGTTTCTCTCTGCCATAACGTCTCGATCACCGGGCGAGTCACTTTGCACGGGGACCATCATGCTGCACCGCGGAGGCACCGTCACGTCATCAGCAGCAATACGCAGGGCGGGTATCCTGGAGTCGTCTGGGTCGGCTATTTCAATTGCTTGCGTCGGCGAAAACGTCACGCGCGGCTCTTGTAAATTGATAACGGCGCCGTTAGCTTGTAAAAAGTCCAGGCCGAGAATGACATCGCGCGAACAGTGAGGTAGGACAACAAAGTCACAAACGTAAACAAATCCGTCGATTGTAACTCTCCCCGTACACCGGCCAACAGGGGTAATTAGGTGCCCACCAGCTGTGCGAATCTGAGGCCCCGTCCACGCGGTTAAAACTTTCCTCAGTTCTTTTGCTAGCTCGTTGCTCATAACCGAATAGTCCGCTCCCGTATCAACCAATGCCGTAACCGCTAAATCGTCGATATCGACCGGTAAGTTCGAAGCTGCACATCCTTTGTGATCGTCACGTGTCCTCGTTTGAAAGCCGTCGTCTGGTCGGGAACGCGATGGAGGATGTTCGGCTGTTCGCTCGTCAGCGGCCTTACCTCCGCAGGCCGCTGGGTCTAGTTTCCCCGGCGAGGACTCGGTGAGCGGCTGAAATGGCTTGTCGAAGGACGGGGACTCGGCGAACGATAGCGGGTAGAGGTTGGTGGGCGGTAGTCAGGGCGAGGGAAATCAGTGTGAGTGTGATCCCGGCGCGTTGACAGGTGCTCCTCAATTTCGCGGGGCCGTTCGCCATTGGGCGGACAGGGGACTCGCGGATGAAATCCGCGAATTCCAGCTCGACGATAAGGGCCCCACCGCAAGATATGGCCAACCTCACCGCAGTGGTAGCAAAGGGGCCGCTGGTCAGGTGCCCGCCACACGTCCGTCTTCCGCAGTCTGGCCACGGGCAACACAGTGACAGGCGGGGGCCGCGGCTGGAAAGCAGATGCAGATGGGCTTGTGCTCCAAGGGGCGAGGTCGCAGTTCTGTCGGAGTACCGACGCGTACATCTGGCGCGGGGGCGTCGGTGTAAGGGCAGCAGGGGCAACAGGTTCAGGGACCACCTGCTGCACTTCCTCTCGGATAATTTGTGCTAACGATGGACACTGCGGCTGCGACTGGGCAGAGAGGCGCATTTTGTGCAGCTCTTCTTTGACGATAGATCGAACCAGCTCCCGAAGGGTGTCAGCGGAGTCTCTGGAGGCTGGTGCAAAGTCGGCAGTTGATACAGTGTTCACGGCGCGATTGTAATAGCGGGCGCGTTGTTGCAGGGACTTTTCGACGGTAGTGGCCTCCGATAGAAACTCCAAAGTGGTGTTAGGTGGGTTCCACACAAGCCCAGCAAACAGTTCTTCTTTTATCCCGCGCATCAGGTGGCGCACTTTCTTGTCCTCGACCATGTTTGGATCCGCCCTTTTGAACAGTCGTGTCATGTCCTCATAATACATTGCGACGCTCTCATTGGGTCGCTGGTTCCTTGACTGCAGCGCCGACTCAGCTCGTTCCCGACGGTCGGTGTTGACGTAGGTCGCCAGCAACTGGCTACGGAACCGTTCCCAAGAAGGAAACGTTGTCTCGTGGTTCTCATACCACGTCCGCGCCGAGTCGTCAAGAGCGAAGTAAACATTGTGCAGCTTCCGCTCCGCATCCCAGCCGTTGTACCTGGCAACGCGCTCGAACTGGTCAAGCCAGTCCTCCGCGTCCTCAAACACTTCGCCATGGAAGGTCGGCGGCGTTCGCGGCTGGAGGACCAGGAAATGAGCAGCTGAGTTCCCGTTGTCAGCTATAGCTGCCGCGTCTCCGTTGCTAGCCATAGGTGCCGCGTCAGTCCTGCGCGTCGCAGCTGGAGCCCTGGTCCTAGGGGATAACGGACCGTACTCTGGTGACTGACCTTGGATTCGGCGGCTCGTACTGCGATGAATCGGAGTCAAATCCGTGTTCATAGAGAGCCTTCGGGGCACGTAGATGTTGGAAAGTACCCCGCACCTCCACCAAAAATGTAATGAAGACAGGACCGGCACAGATCACGGTCTCAGCGAAGTCCAGCGCACAGCAGGGAACTCACAAGATGGCTGTCCGAACCACCACACACTTCGTCTTTGTCCACCGGCACACGCACACTTCGTCTTCATCGTCGGCGCACTCCCATGAGCACGCGCCAATATTGTTAATAAGCGAAAGGAACGGGTATATTTTACATGTGCACTCTCGAACACTCACCAGCTATAAGCGCTTGCCAAATTAATTTTAATCGACGGCGACTCCCTTCCCTTCCGCGACGACTAGGCCTAGCGAGTCCACAGGGTTACGTTTTCGAATTCGGCGGTTGTGAAGAGCGAATCCACAAGTTTGAGCGAACGCAAATGATCGACGAGTGTAGTTTTGACAACAGTGACCTCAAATCAACTATTGCTCACATCGCAGGGCGCGCATACGATGAACGGGAAGCGCCGCTGTGACCCAAACCGCCGAGCACTGCTTTACGACCAGCAGCGGTCGTCGCCGTTGCTATTTTGTGGATAACAAGTTATGCCTTTTCAATTACCGCGAACGGTCGCCAATCATACTTCTGAATAAAGCAGTTTAAAATAAAATACTGATTGCGTCGGACGAAGTCGGGACAATTAGCGACAAGCGCCGATCGTACACGATGTCAGTAACCCAGCTGTCAAGTGTTTCTCAGGCGAGGGATCGTATCGGCGCTTCCTCCCACAGATTGTCGCACTGCCTTAACAAGCCACGGGTACAACAAGTACAAAAAAGATGAGATTATTTAATAGAACTAAAGCGCAGAATGTGTTTTACGTCATGCAAACGAGCGCTAGCTGTTCGTACGCAGCGATGTAAACAATAGTATATGCGCGCCGGCGTCCTCATCGGCGCACTGCTGGGGAAATTTCATGCTCACGCGGTAAATGTTCTTTGGTGCACTGTTATCTTCAAGCACTTACGTAGACAGAACACGAGCTATTTGCTAAGCAAAGAGCAGGAAAAGCGAGCAGCAGGTATCAAAATGAGCAGCCACAGAGCCGAAAGCACTCGCGCGGCTGTGGGCGGGGCGAAGAGATAGCGGCGGCAACGCCTATTGGTCGGTTCGGGCTGCGTTCGCGTTTCGACAGCATTCCAAAATCTGGAATGTCTCCGCGGAGCTCCGTCGACTCGAATGTCATCCGAACCGAATGCCGTTGAGAAACTTCATGTAGCAGCGTAAGTTCGGCAGTCGAGTCGAATGAAATTAGGTTGGAAGGCATTCGAAGCCCCGTGTAGCAGGGGTATAATACTAAATTCGGTATACTAAGGTCGGTGCGACTTACTAATATCAAATGCTAAATTGAACAACTATTTGCCGGCACGAAATACTACGCAAAAATGTTGTGACCCATAACAGAAGCGCAACAAACATTTTTATAACAACATTACAGAAAACGATATGTACATGAACATGTACATTTTTGTGAATGATACGATGTTGTCTTGCTCGGGACTAGTCCGGTGCAAAGTGGAGCAAGTGCATTTGAATATGGGAATGCAGTTTGCACCTCGTTCCTAAACCGGGTGAAAACAGTCACAACTATTAGACTAAATGATGCGTGAGCGGAGTAAATATAAGTGACCTTCAATGTTGTTTTATTCCCTACCATATGCATACTGTCCTTAACAAGTATGTGTGTTCAGTGATAGATGAATCATCCACACTTAAAGCAGATAATCTAATACAATGCGTAATTATTTTTTGTTCTTGCGTGGCCGTTATTTTAAATGGAGCGAGTTTTACAGGGTACCTTTTTAACAATCTCTGAAAGACCATTACTTAGGTTTCAAACTTAGAGTTGCAGATGGAATAAATGCACTTTATTTTTCTGATGAAGTATATGGCTGCACATACCAAAATCAAACCACAGGTAATGACTAAATGTACCAAGCAGTGCGTTACAAATACAAAAAAAGGTTTTAATCTTACAATATTCAAACAAAAAAGTTAAAAACTTACCGTTTTCGCAATGACTCCATCGGCAGAGTGGTACATCAGTTGCTTCTGGCCGAAAGGTGAGGCTGCAGTTGCTGGGTGTGGACGAATGGTGTTCAGCATCTCGATGGTACTGTATTTATAGTACGCCAGCGAACAACCTAGCATAAAAACAGCGTCAAGGATTCGGGATCACATGCAAGGCTCACGTGCTTTCCCTTTTGTCCCAAGACGCCTCCCGGAAACTAAACATCGCGAAAGAATTCCTTTTTTGGGGGGAATTTTGCTTTACCTTCCGACGAAACCGGTTGTGTAAACCAAAGCATTGTCACTTTATTTACAGCGGGGAGAGACCTATCTCTGGGGTAAACAGCGTGACGTCAAAGGGGAAAGGCCCGATGAGCAGAACCGTCAAGTTTTTCTTCTAAACTGGCTTTGCACATGACGAGCACCTGCTACCCATCCATGTCAAAACGCGCATTCCAGCCGCCTGAGTCGAAGCGACAAAGGCGGCTACGAGAAAAGCCAAATACCTATGTGTCCCCCTCATTCCCAGCCCATGTTCCTTCAGCTGGTTGCCGACGCTATTTATTTTTCGCCATTTTTTTCTACTTTATTCCCGTGCTCCCTGTTTTCCTCTTTCTTTTTATTTTGGTGCGTCTCTGTCAGGAACTGTCAGGCGCGTCAGTCCTATGCTAGTACTGTCGAATGTGGGCGAGTAATTCTCACTATCCAAGCGGCTTTGCCTCCCCAAATCTCTCGCGGCGCACAGAAGAAGACAGCTGGTCGGCCCGACGATTAAGTATCGCTGTTTAGTTATTGCGGCGATAAACTCATCCCCATGGCATAAAGTGGAGATGTGCTACTGCCGGCGCATTTCGCGAGTGACTTTGGGAATTGGATCCTTTTAAAGACTTTGTATCTATTAAAGAATTTTGAAGACTTGGTTAACTTTCGATGTTTACAGCCTTCAATTTATAGTTCATTAATAGTCTTTTAAATGAACTTTATCACGGACATAATGTCCGCGTTGGCGCACAATCCACCTGCACGGACCACGACGATGCATCTTTTACGGCTTTTAAAAGAAAAATCTGTATACATTAGAAAAAAAAGCACGCGCTATTTGCTGCAGCCAACACGATATTAATGAACGTCCGTCACGTCTGCAGCTTGGCAGCGTTCATAACAAGCCACAAAACAAAGAAAAAATTTAATATACACGCAAAAAATTTTGAAGTGCGTATGATACAAGCAAGAACGCGGCTTCAGCTTCTCATAACGAGATGAAGGGTAAATGGTTACCCATGTATTCTCTCTAGTGAGGCTATCTGTTTGATTATTTTTTTTGTTAAAAGATTTCATGAGTGAGTTAAGAACGAATTCTTCTCACAAGCGAGACACTATCCTAAAATCGGGTCGCAAACACTCACTGATAGCAGTGCATTGACAAGGAATCACCGTTCGAAATCTTTACTTTATTGTTATGGTGTCGCCGCCGGCAACTAATACAGCAAACCGTTTCATCCCTTTTGCAGGAGCATAATAGTATGAATGCAAGCATGCAAATACTCAGAGAGTAGTTCTACCATCCTTCCGTTCCGCAACCAAGCGTGCTAACGACTACGCTACTTCCTGCCAACGCATATGTAGTTCTGCTTGTCTAGGACGCTGGAGAGTGTTTGCAGAAGGGCGTCGAATCGAATGGATGCCTCCCAAATTCCCTGCAGTGTCTCCAGCCTTTTAGATTCACAAGCAATTGTGTACTCAATTAACATGTTAACCCCACATCAGTGACACAAGCAGCAACACCGCGCTAAATGCTTTCGCCTCACCGCACTTTAGTTCAACAAAGTGCCCCCTGAATTTTTTTCTTCTGGTTCTAACGTAATAATTGTTTGCAGCCTGAGACTGCGATGCAAATGCTACATTTGCGCATTTTGTATGGAAACGTTATGTCCATTTTCGGGAGGTTACGTTGCTGCATGTCCCAATTCTATCCACAGATTCTGAAACTATGCTGCAAATGTACAAACTGCATGCAGTGGGAGACCGAGACAGGCAACCATAGAGGGATATAAAGTCGGAACCCGACGCATGGCGTTGCAGCGCTTCTAATATTGTCGCAACACTGAAGTCAGTGTTCTGAATAACTGTCCGGCCCGATTACGATGTACAAGAGCTGTAGTACACAAAACATGGTGAGGACGGTTAGTTTTTTTTTTTGCTTCGGGCTAGTCTGGTTTGGTTTATTGGGTTTTAACGTCCCAAAGCAACTCAGGCTATGAGGGACGCCGTAGTGAAGGACTCCGGAAATTTCGACCACCTGGAGTTCTTGAACGTGCACTGACATCGCACAGTACACGGCCTCTAGAATTTCGCCTCCATCGAAATTCGACCGCCGCGGCCGGGAGCGAACCCGCGTCTTTCGGGCCAGCAGCCGAGCGCCATAACCATTTAGCCACCGCGGCGACTCTTCGGGCTAGGATAATTTAACAAACAAGCGCAAACAATGGTACATGGATTTGTTTGATAACTACGTAACAGAACCAAGAAACGATCCTACTCATGCTCTGTGCAGCTTGTTGGGAGAGCAGTGGTGGTGGTTTCAATGTACATGCGTGATTACCCTTACTGTGGTCTGTCGGCAATTGCTCCATCTGAGCCCCTTAATTTAAACATTGTGTTTCTACCACTGTCCCGCAAAGCCATTGTTGGCCGCTCAGTTCATGAACGCTGAGGGTACACGATGAGAGAGACGGTGTCCAAGAGAACGTTCAGTCTCCTCAGATTGCACAGGAGTGTCTCACTACGGTCACAAAAAAAAAAACCCTGGAGTGCGCCGCTATTCGTTGTTTCACCAGTTGATGTTAGATACGCTATGTTCTGGACACGAAGTCCTGTATTTATTTATTTATTTACTTATTTACCCAATACTGCAGACCTCTTGCTTGGGTGCAAGCAGGAAGTGCACAAAGCTATAACATACAAGGGCAATAAGTCAGTAATAAAAGCATGCACGACAAATAAAACTGAAGAATATCTCTATACAGTAACTAAAATACATCATCAAAGGCCTTCAGAAAGTCAACAGCGGATATCACTCTCTCAGGGAGAGCATTGCAGTCAGTAACCGTCCTCGGAAAAAAAAAGAAAGAAAATTTATAACCGTTACTTTTCGCGAAATACAGCGCTGAACTGTAGTCGTGTTGATGAGGAGTTCGACGTGTTTCTGAAAAGTGTACATGGCATTACGCCGATAAAAGAGCTGGTTCACTGATCCGCCACAAAGATAGGCGACAGCAATTACACAGCCAAGGCGGCATCTTGCAACTAACTCCCCAAATGATTGTTGAGATTTTCCTGTTGGACGCTTCCATTGCGTTCGCCCAAAAAGTTCTTCTACAAGCATCTGACATCCCTGCATTCGGCGTCCTTGATTTTTTTTATTTTATACATATTAATTTGGCTTCTGATCACGAGCCTAAATCCAGGAGTTCACTAAGGTGGCACATTAGGCTAGTTGTAATGCAGCGAAAAGATACAGCGCCGGTGAGTCATGGCACACTGTATCACTGCGTCCTTCTTCTGCTTGGATGTATCTCTTCTCTACCTTAGAACTCGTCAAAAAGAACCACGCGTTTTCACTCCCCACAGCGTCCCTATCGAACGGCCTCAACAAGCCCTTCAGCCATCTTGCCTTTTCCGTCCCCTCTTTCTCTTCTAACTGGGCGCCTTTCTCAATATCCTGCTACTGAACATGCGTTCCTCTGGCGCAGCGAAGGCTTCACGCCGCATTGATAGTTTTTTTTTTCGCCCACAAAGCCTTACTTGCTCTTTCCTCCTCCTACAGTGTGGAATCCGAACAATGGGTAAACGCCCAACCCAACCCCGCAGCTGTGCGCCCTCCCGTCTACCTGCGTGCGGCTATGCGAGGCAGGAAAGGGGAAAAGAAAAGAGAAAGAAGGAGTTCAGGGTGAAGCGGCCCTTGGTGGCAGTTTGCCGAACTAAACGGTCATGTGTGCCAGCAATGCAGCCAGGACCATCTTAGTGGAAGGCAACGTCAACATCCCTGGAAGTATACACAGCCTCCTGGAGAACGGTCCGAAGTTCTCCTTTGAACCACGCACCAACCGCTCTGAGCTTCTAGCAGCACTGCGACAAATTGCCCGTAGCACAACTAACCAAGACAAAGGACGTGTTATTGCCGACGGAGTTGACAGCCTCATCTGCACTGTAAGTGAACGTCCACCAAAGAACCCTCCTTCAAAGGAAGTCGTAAACTACTTGAAAGACAACGACCTTACAGTCATCCAAGTCAAAAAACAAGGCGGCTTCGTTGTTATGCCAGTTAGAATATGTGAAGAAAAGGCTGTGCAGGTGTTAACGAAGTAATTCAGGCCGATAGAGTTTTGTGAAAAAAAGAGACAAAAGAAGGATTCTAGGAAGCTTCTGAAGAAGGTACAGCTTGAATCAATGGCCAAAGACGTCAAGAAATATCAAAATGAGTTCCTGCACGTTTTCTTCACAGGAAAAACCCACAAGGTGAATTGCCCTCTTCGTGTCATCATTTCAGAGAAGGGCAGCTGGCTGCGCATGGTAGGTGATTTTCTAAAGAAGCACCTGGACAAAGTTGTGGGACGAGATCCGTTTTTAGTAAAGAGCTCAAAAGAACTTCTTGCCACTCTGGATGACATAACCTCGGCCACCACGGCGTTCTCTATAGACATAGAGGATTTGCTCTACTCTATTCCGCATGAGCCTTGTTTGCAGCTGTGAAGCAGCAAGTAGAATATGATGAAATCAGCTTCCGCAACGCAGTTAGCATGTCCTTTTAACAGTTCCTTGAACTTTTGAAATTTTACTTTGCCTCGACAGCAATCTGCCACAAAGGACAGTTTTACATTCAGAAAAGTGGCATTTGCATTGGTTCCTCCGTAGCACCTGTTTTATGTAGTATTGTTATTGTTCTCTCTTCCTTTGACTAGCGTTTGCAGTGCTGTCTCTACGACCAACATATTGTGCGCATCTTTAGGTACGTTGATGATTATTTCGTGATGGCAAATCTCGCTGCTAATTCTAGTCTTCCTGATTCAGTGAGTCGCATCCTCAATATTTTCAAGTGTGAAGGAAAAGGGCTTCATTTCACGCATGAATTGCCTAGGGGTAACCAAATCCAGTTTCTGGATATCATTCTAGAATTTACGCCCTCAAATATCTGTTGGTCCTACAACCCTAGAATGAACAAGCAATTTCTACCCTATGAGAGTGCACATTGAAAGTTGGTAAAAACAACGATCGTTCACCTAGCCTGCCGTTCCGCCCTAGAAAAGTCTTGTCAGCACAAAATGAGTTTCAGTTTCAACCGTCAGATTGAGAGATTGTATGCTGCTGGGTATCCAAGGCAAATAATAACCTGTGTTTGCGAAAGCTTGCTACATAGCATGAAGAATACAAACCGAAAAGCGAACGAAGAACGAAAACCTGTGTGTGTCATGCCTTACGTGCACCCTGTGTCACACAATTTAAAGAAAGTTGCAGGAAGATACGGCGTCCAACTTGTGTTTGCGGCGCCGTGCAAGCTTGCTAAAGTGTGTGCTATCTTGAACAGAGAAAATAGGCAGAAGATGCAATTTGAATCACAGCCTTGAGTACACAGAATGTGCCGAAGAAGTTATCTATCAGGTTCCATTTTCCCGTGGAAAGATGTACATCGGCCAAACTGGGCGATGCTTCAGAGGGCAGCTGAACACGTTCGAAATCTGTCTACCAACTCAGGAGGCAATTTAGCTTTACACTGTAAAAAGTGCTAAAAAATAGATTGCCACCCGTTTCTCGAAAGCACAAAGTTCCTCGTTACAGCTAGAACTAAAACAGAAAGGGAAATAGTCGAGGCCTTCTCAGTCACAAAGCATGCGAACAATTGTGTGAGCACACCGTCCATTCTGCTTTCGGATAAAGAAATCTCGCTTTTATAAAGTAACATTTGAAACTCTCTTTTTTTTTAACCCTGCACCTTTAATCTTGTTACTTGTTGTTTCCATCCTTCATAGTTTTTAACCTGGCTTTAGCCTTTGTCATTTTCGCGTCGCCTTTTGCTTTGTTTTTGTTGTCTCCATAATTCACTCTGTTTCATGGTTTTAGCCTCGTTGTTAATCTTGTTTTGTATCATTCATATGCTTTCGTTTTTATGCTTTTCAGCCTACTTTTAGTGCTTGCACCTTCATATTTTACTGTTGTTACTGTTGGTTTCACGTCTCATTCTCTTGCTTGTAAGATTATCGCTCGTAATACATGGTTAGGCCGTCTTCGTTTTTTAATCTTTGAAGTTTTGGTTTCACCGTCAGTTGTTTATAGAAGAACTGCAGATTTGGCTACTTGGTGATGCACAGTGGTGGTTCGACAGCGCAACCGCACACAAAGACCAAGTAGGAGACGAGACACACAAACCAGCGCTGATACTTACAACTGGTTATTTATGGGGAAGAAGCTCGTCATATATACAGTCACGAAAAAACAGCGCACATGCGCAATGTCAAGAAGACACCTAGTGATAGTACATGGTAAAAACCGCTTTAAAAGCGCGTGTGCCTCAGCTACTTCTCGAGTGCGCTGGTCAGGATGAGCGAACAGGACATCAGTGTAAACAAAAAACGGCGTGCATTTGCACGCGAAACAGTGTTTAGCTAGGTTAGTTTCTTTCTTCATTACAGAATTAGCGTGCTCCATGAGCCGCACGTTAACGCAGCGGCCAGTCTGTCCTATGTATGTAAGGCCACAGGACAGGGGAATTTGATACACTACACCCGTCTTGCAGGGATCATATCTGTTTTCATGGTTTATGCTGCAAGCATTTCTTCTGCGCCCTTCATGCCTTCTTTGAACCGCCGCCCCCACCCTTTCTAGTTTGTTAGGTGCAGAGAACAGAACCTTTCCCCCATGCTTGCTCCCCACCCTTTTAATCTGGTGCGACAGCTTGTGGACATATGGCATAACCACTACCCTTCTCCTTTCTTCCGAACCCTTTTCCAGCCCCGGGGTACTTGCAGACAACTTCAGGGAACGGCGGACTATATCTGCACTCGAAACGAGAACTGAGTCCGGGAAACCAGTCTGGGCTAAGAGACTGGGCATCATTTTATAATAACAAGATTTCTTTACTGCCATGCCCAAGCATCCCGTAACGATACCGCTTTTTACAAGCTTTGAATGAAAGGACCTGTAATTCAAAAGAGGCTTTTCACTCCTGGGTGAATACTGCCAACAGACATGGTTCGATTCGAAAGACAACTTTAAATCAAGGAATTGCAACACTGTTTCCTGAGGGACTTCATATGTAAACCTCAGCCCCGACCCATTCCGTGCAAAAACATCAAGAACATTTGACACAAATTCTGGATTCACGGACCTTGCCAGCACCAAGTAATCGTCCACATAACGAAAAATGCGTATACAACAACCGGCTAGATCAGTCTCAACTTTCATATCAACCCGGCTTAGATAAATGTTACTGAGAATGTGGGCTACCTTCGCACCTATGCACACACCCGATTTTTGCATTTAAAGTTGGCCATCCCACTCAACAAACGTGTTACTCAGGTACTAGATTCACAGTTCCAGAAAGGATATTCCGCTCTCCTTTTATCTAGGTATCAAGGGTGTTTAGGCACGCATATATTTGGGGTCTTTATACTGGTTCTCCTGATTGGCTCTACTAAACTTAAATTTATCTGCTGTGTTGGATTGAGGTTGTGTCACGTGGTGGGCTGGTGCATTTAAAAGAAATGCTCGAAAGCGTTTTTCTAATAAAAGATAGAAGTCTGCGCTCTGTGTGTGTACGTGTTTTCTTGCTTTTGTCCCTGTTTCTTTCGCACAGTTTAATCATGAACATATTTTACGTTTGCGTCTCTCCACTGGAGCATACAAGACATCACCCATAAACATTCTCCATGCAGAAACCAAAGAACCATCACACACAGATAGAATAGCCATGCTCACATGCTCATACATTGTAAAAATCCGTTCACTGCATCAGCATCTATGTTACCCTATCGCTACAAAGTGCCTGTCTAGAACACTCTTCAATAACAAGCCGCAAGCTACTCGGCCACTCCTCTTGCGATTTGAAGAGATGGGCTGGAACCTCGGTATACTAGATATATTGCCAAACATTGCCAGAAAGCGAGGTCCACTGCCTCAATGGCACAATTTCATTGGAATTTGTGGTTTCACCCTTACACAGTTCCGTAAGAAACAAACTCCGCAACAACATATAATACAAGAATTCCTTACACTTGAGGAAAAGTACAGTGCTTTCGCAGATTTTTATACTGACGGTTAAAAAACAGATGCATACGTTGGAAGCGCAGTGGCACAGGGAAACTGGAATAAAATAGTAAGACTTCCTCAGTGCGCTTTCATCTTCAGTGCGGAATGTTACGCCATCTGTGTAGCCATAGAAAAAATAGTAAATGAGAACCTCGCCAACGGTATTACTTACACAGACTCGCTGAGTGCGCTCACAGCCCTTAATTCTGAAAATGCAACCATCCCGCTGCTTGGCGACCTCATACACAACATTACAACCGCCATAGCTCAACGACAAAACATAAGACTATGCTGGGTATCAAGTCCTGTCGGCATAAAGGGCAATGAAAGAGCAGATTTGTGCGCTGCTCAAGCTTGTGAGAAGCAAATTAAAAACGTAAATATGCCCTATAGAGATTCCATGAACTTACTACATAGTAATGCAAGGAAAAAATGGCAGCCCACTCGGAACAACGAACTAAAGAACAAACTACAGTTAATAAAACCAGTCCTAGGTGAATGGCAGCCATGTGTGCACCAGAAACGTTTCAAGGAAGTCATTATCTGCCGTCTCCGGATAGGTCACACACAGATTACACAGAACTTTCTGCTAAAGAAAGGAGACAAACCAGTTTGTACATGCGCAGATGAACTTACAGTCAATCACATTTTCATTTCATGTTCTAAACTGGAAAAGCTACGGAAAAAGGATTTTTCTCCGCTTTATAACCAATGCAACTCATTTCATCCAGCACAGTTCTTGAGTGATAATGCAATTGTGGACAAGTCTTGCGTTTTTAGATTTTTAACAGAAGCTGGTTTTTTTTACAAAATATATAAATGATGACCCACTACTTCGCCTGATACACCTCAGCCATTTCTCAATCCTGAGAAAAAGGGTGAGGTCTTTATTTGATTGGTTGGGAGCCTCGAGATCCTTGCCCTGGCAAGGATGGCAGCTGAGGTTACCCGGCCCCCTTTAAAAGCTTTTAAAATTACCGATTTCTAGAATCTTTTTCCTTCATTATCATGAGGTAATTTTAAGTATTTTAGCACTCTGCGTCACCGACGATTTTCCCATTTCTATAAAATCATCCACAGCTTTCTCTGTACCTCGAGCTTTGCGCATGATGGTCTTAGTTGCCTAAGCGCCATCAAACCCAACACAACACAAACGATTATTTTATACAATATGCACATATTATTCAGGAGGCCAACAGTGGATTTCGTTTTGTGAAAATGCTTATAGTACAGGAGAAAATTTATAAACGTTGTCGTGGCTGAGGCAGCGTTTTTAAGCACAACTAATTTTTGCAAATTTCGATGACGTAATACTCGAGATATGAAAGCCATGATCGATACGCTTTGCATTGTAAAATACACATAAGAAAGAATATGCCAGTCTTATTTCCGCCAGTGCGAACAAGTTGGCGCTTACTAAAAAAAAATTCAAAAAAAGCGCGAGTCTGACCTGGGCTACTTTCGAAAAAAATTTTTCCCCGTAGATATAAAGCACATCTTCTTTAGAGAGATCACCTGACATGATGACGTCACATTGCGACTAGCTAACTCTACTGAAGTTCATCACTTCCTATCCTGATGGGCAATCCTGATTTGACGAGACAGATCAGATGATCTTGTGACGTCCTACAGCCTGGACACCATGGCAGGTGAAAATCTATCCACTGTGGCGGGTGGCGGGGGTGGGGTTGACAGAGTTTACGTGTCTTGGGCGTCATCACAGCCTTCTCGATAGGTTATGATCATTGACAGCAGCCTAAACAGCCTTTCACAATTACGTCGTGGTCAACCAGGGGCCGTCCTATGTCTCGATATTCGGAGATTGTTCGACAGAGGCACATCGCAAGGTCACGTGTACAGAAAAGAAACAGTCAGATTCCACTACCCATAGGAGGAAATTTTAAATATGAGTACAAAATAATTCAAAGATCGAAATCAAAATTCAGAAAAAAAAATAATATACACGAAGATATCAGCTACGTCGCAGGATACCGGGTACGTGCTACTGCAGCTAGGAGTACGAGTATTCTGGTTGATAGACAGGCAATTGCAAAGAAACCCATGCAAACATGCGCAGTGTTCCAACAGAGGCTTCTACAAATTTGAAATCTAATGCTCTCGCATTTTACACTTAATGTTGCTTAAGTACACGCACAGTTGTTATGCTCAATAAACAAGATAAAGAATTACAACGGCGTGTATAAAAAATCAGGGTGAGTTTTTTTTTTGCTTAAAGAGGACCCTTTAAATGTTGTATCTTGCCTTCTGCGCCCCCTAGCGGCTTTCCAAAGCCTGCCAGTCCGCAAAAGTGGCTGTCACACTAATCCGAAACGACGCCGATTCGGTCGGTCTGCCAACGTGGTGTCGTCCTGTGTCTGCGTGTATGCCACACTGCGCCACCGTCGAGTCAGCCGACTGTCGGCGCCGAGTCGCTCGCAAACGGCGGTTGGCCGATGGTCTGCCGACTGCCATGTCACACTAGCGAGACAAAATGTGAAACCTCCCGCTGTCTCGGCCCTCTCTCGGTCTCACTGTCCTCGTTTTTTCACTACTGTTCCTTTTCTTTATCATTTTATTTGATTATTACTCCTTCGTGTGTGAAATTCCCGGGCGGGGACGCTTTAATTTTTATTTCTTTTCAAAAAAAACCACCACTGAAACGAACTCGTTACGAACCGCGAATATGAACATAGATTGAGCTCCACCCCGCATTGGGCGAACCTGGTTGCTGGGTCAACTGGTGCCACTGCCTCGGCGGACGAGGTTGTTGCGACGTGCGTCTCTTCTTTCAGTTTTTCCTTTCACATCGTTCAACTCTCCTCTGTCTGCACGTGGCAGCGATTGTGCCTCAGCTCGAGTCAGTGGACAGGCCCGTGCACTTTCATTTTGCTCCTTCCTTCAGTGGCAACAACAACAACAGAAAGACACCGCTAGAAAAATAAAAACAGTCGCTCGCAGCCAAACAAGAATAGGGAGGTCCTTAAAGGATGAAAAATATTAAAAAGTAAACGAAAAAAGAAATGTTCGATTACGCGGAGTCGAAACAGGGACCCCTGGAGTGATAGTCGATTACTATAGGCGACTTTAATTTCGATGCCTGGTCACCACCACATTACTTTCCTGGTGGCGCCCCGTATGCGCCAAGCCTAAAAGACATCATCGACACCACATTTGGGCTGTGTGTACAGTGGTGATGCAGCGGCTACTGCGTGGTGCTTGTGAACGCTTCCCGGTAGCTTGGCGTTTTCCGATATTGCTGAAGTGAGAATACGGCTGGTTTTGGGTCAGCGAGCAAAGAAACCACTTAATGCGTGTAAGAGATCGCCGGTGCTGCATTTTCGGATGCTGTTGTAAGCAGCAGTATCGGCCATAGCGATGGTGAAGGGCCGCGATCCGCTTACTACAGACGTGCCCATTTTTTATCTGTTATGCATTAGCCCATATTTTGAGTTTTGTATTGCAACTAGAAGTCTGATTGCAAGTGTGCACACAAGCGTATCGTGAACTAACCACATAGGCAGCTACTGATCGCGCGATGCAGGCGTACTACGGCTTACCGCAGTACACCTGCATCGCGCATTGATCATAGCGCAGTGAGGCCACTTTCGTGCCTGATTGTGCCTAAAAGTGGGCTGCCTTCATGTCGCACGGAAAAATTTGAATTTAAGCAAGTGAAGTCAAATCCATATCTTTGCTGTTTTTTATGATGTCTTCCGTCCTCTAACGCTGGACGTAAAATCATACGTCGTGCCTTTTACCTCCTGGGCTACATCGCGTTGGGCTGCTGATTTGCCTCGTGCGTCTCGGGGTATTGAATGTGCACTGACGGCATTTTCGCACCTCGTCCTGATCGAAGTCGGTGATAGCACTGAGCAGCAGCCGCATAAAGTCTCCTATTTAACTGACATTGAGACAAGCATCGAAATTGGGTGCCAAATTCATTTTAAGAACGTTTGAGGGTACTGTGGGGACGAGTACTATAGCTGTATAACATGAGCTGGTGGCCACATTGGTAAGATATGATTTATAGTGCAACAGCGCAGCGGCACAAGGCCAAAGGAAGAGAAGGGACGAGACAGAGCGCTGACTAACAACAGATAGTTTATTCAGGAAACCAACGCCTATCAAGGCGCAGGCAACACTAAAAAAACAGAAAAGCATCAAGAACAGCAACAGAAATTTCTCTGAGCATCCATATTGCGATGAGTGTCAGCGCCTAAAACGCCCCACCACTCTGTCAGCGGGTCTCCTTCAGCCCCTTGACGTCCCGCCCGAACCATTCTATTGCGTCGGCTTAGACCTTTTGGGGCCGTTTCCGGAGTCCATCTCGGAAAACAAATTGGTAACTCTTGTCACAGACTACGCTACTCGTTATGTGATCACGCGGGCACTCCCCACCATTACTGCTTCTGGTGTTGCCAATTTTCTTTTGACCGACCTCATCCTAAATCATGGTGCTCCCTGTCAACGTCTCGCCGACCGAGGACGACGCTTTCTCTCCAGAGTTGTCGCTGACATTCTTCGGTCTTGCTCTACAAAACATAAGCTCACCATCGCCTTCCACCCGCTGACAAACGGCCTCACAGATCGCCTCAACCGCACCCTCATCGATATGCTGGCTATGTACGTTTCTCCGGACCATCGCGACAATGATATCGCGCTCCCCTGTGATTTTCGCCTACAACTCCTCCCGCCATGACACTGCCGGTTACTCCATTTTTTACCTTTTGTACGGCCGCGAGCCCCTGCTGCCTCTGGACACGCTGCTTCCACTTCTAGTGCGCCGCTATCTGCATACGCCCACGACGCCATTGCTCGCGCTGACCACGCACGCCAACTCGCACGCTCCCGGCTACTCGCTTCCCAGACCTCCCACCAGGAATTCTACAACCACCGTCACCGTATGGTCTCTTTATCCCCTGGCTGCCTCGTCCTGCTTTGGTAGCCCTCTCACTCTCTGAAAAACTTCTGTCCCGTTATATCGGCCCGTACCGTGTCCTGCGCCAAGTCACCGCAGTAACCTACGAGATCGCTCCGGCCTGCCCTGATGCCACGTCCTCTCAGCATCAAACTGATGTTGTGCACGTTTCCAGACTCAAACCTTACGTCTCGCAATCCCCTTCACTGCCATGATGTAGACCGGGATGGTGCCTTTTCGACCGGGGGGCCGTGCAACGGATAATCTTCGTAAAGTCGACGTGGAGGAAGTGACCGGCGTGTGCGCGCGATCCGCACGGTGTCCGCAGTGATCTGTGCCCTGTGCTCTGGTCGTCCTTGTGCCTGCCTAGACTTCGGGCCACGTAACAACATTCTTTTGAAACCATGAGACAAACTAACGATTTATCAATTCAAATTCTTTCTTGAGTTCAGGGACTGATGGGGTCCTTACACAACTCGTACCTATTTCCTAATCTCAGATGACTCGATGCTTTCTCTTTGTGTTTATCTAAAATGCGGCTTTTTTTTTCAAACAATGGCTAACAGGAACAATCACGGCAATGAATTCCAATTTCGCAGGCGGTGTTCTTGACATTATTTTTGTTCTTCCTCAGCCGATCATTTACACAACGACCACTTTGGCCAACATAGTACCCACCACATGTCAAATGCACTGAGTAAACCACGTTTTCAGTGCACTTCAAAAACTTTTGTTATTGTTTTTTGTGCATACCAGACAAGCCTGACATTTTTTTTGGAACCATTTCCACGAGCACAAATGCTTCTCAATTTTCCAGGACCTGAAAAGACAACATCTGCTCCCGCCCTCTTTCGAGTAATTTTAAAATTATGGGAGACCACATGAACATAAGGTATCACAGACACATTGCTCTCGCGGTTAATTTGGTTGAATGTGGTGCCAGCTTTCAGCTTTTTAACACTGCATGTCCTACAGATTCTATTACACGGCAACAAGTCTCGCAACCTGACAATAAAAGCTTTGACAGTCTTGTGCGTGCGTGATTTCTGCAAAGCCTTGTTGAAAGAAGACGCCACGACTCAGTGAACGTTTAACAATTTTGAAGGTGCGGAACCGGATATAGCGGCCTTTTGTTTCTTAGTTCAAAGGACAAGCACACATGTGTGGGCGTAAGATACAAAATAAAGTGAAGGAATTTTATACAGTTATTAACGGGCACTTCAGGTGTCACTTGCTGAGGGGCAAGAACCTTATTTATTTATTTATTTATTTATTTAGTGTATACTGCCAACCCTTGTCCGGGTCCAAAGAATAGAGGCATGAATTGATAAGAGTAAGTCAGAAAGATGCAGAACAAAATCAAGAGAAGTATGAATAAGAAAAAAGTGTAAATTCTTAAATAAAACAACGCCCTATCATGATTTCAATCGGATACTGTCCACGGAAAAACCGAATACTTAGAACAGTCAGTTTCCTCAAAATGTAGTGTTATGGAGTGTATGTGAAGATGCCGAGTATGTCTGGTGGATAAAAGGAACTAGTATTGAGCAAGTGTTGAGAAACAAGTATTGACGAAGTGTTCCTGCTAAGGTGGCTGCACATCGCTCCAGTTAAAAATTACGCCATACGCATAAATACGTTCCTTATATCAAGAGAACTGACTTCGCACCATCTGAGGAGGCTTATGCGCCGTCTGACTTGGTGGCAGTAAGCAAATGTCCTTCAGTCATCGCGGCAACTGGACTGGGCTCCGAGGCTAGGCCTAGAGCCACCGGTGACGCGCTGGCAGAGGTGGCTTCGCTGCCGTCGGTCCCTGCTCCCGGTACATCAGCGGCAGCGCACATCCCGCTTTCTCCAAATGCACCTCAGCCCGTGAGCGATCTGCCCTTTGGGCGGAACTCGGCAATGGCTGCCCAGCCTCCACTGCTGGATGGGGCTTCAATCGTGCAGCGTGTGGAGGAGAGCTCTCCTCCAATGGACCTGTCTTCAGCACCTCCATCCGTGCCACCGGCTTCCCGCAGTTCTCAAAAGCGCCCATCAGGAGACACTGCACCGGATTCGTCGCCTGCCAAATGCAGCTCACAAGGCAAGCGTTCCTGCCCAGCGTATGCCTACCAGATGGCTGTGCCGACATCGGGATCAGTGTCGTATAAAGTGATCATTAATGCTCTGGCAGCCAAAAGCCTGACAGACATTCCAAACAGGATTCTTCAGGCGAACCTGGGCGCGTGTCGCAGGACCAGAGGTTTTTCATTTCATTTCATTTATTTTTAAGGCATTACATAAGGGAGGAGAAAAATCAAGGTCAAAAGAGAAAGAATAAATTGACAAAGGAGAACAATAACAAAACAGAAAAAGAGTATGTAACAGTTAAATGATCTTGTCACGCGTATACAATGCAAAGTAAAATTCACAGGTTTGAAACACGAGCGAATATATATATATATATATATATATATATATATATATATATATATATATATATATATATATATATATATATATATATATATATATATATATATATATATATATATATATATATATATATATATAAGTAAAAATAATCAGCTGTTCAAAGTGCCGAATTGAATATGGCAGGAACCTTTTGCCCTCATGAAAAATGGTCGTTTAGTTTATCCCGGAATGATTGGCGGTTAGTGCATGATGCGATGACATTTGGCAGGCCATTTCATCAGAATCACATCATGGTCTCCTTCGATGTAAAATCCATGTTCACATGCTTTCCTGTTGAATTCGCTGTTGAATGCTGCGAGAGAATACTGGAAGAAGGCGCATCACTGCCTTCCCGAAAACCTTTTGAAACAGCTGATCTCTGCCGCCTCCTGAAATTCTGTCTGCAGAACACATATTTCATTTTCAAGAACGAATACTACAATCAAGTCTTTGGTACGGCTATGGGTGCGTCGGTATCCGTGACCTGTGCCAACCTCGCGCTCGAATCTATTGAAAGTTTGGCCCTCCAATCGTTCCATAGTCGTCCGAAGCTCTTCTTGCGTTATGTGGACGATTGTTTCTCTGAGATTCATCGCAGAGACGCCAAACCATTTTTTTTATTTACTTTATTTACAAATACTGCAGGCCCTATTCGGGCCCAAGCAGGAGTGGGTACATACAACAACGTAAATTACCATTGCCAATTAGCAATTAAGAACACAATAAACATGTACATACATCATTGTAACACTATACGTAACAGAAATAAACATGAACGTACAACAGTGCAATACGTAAACAAAATAATGAAAAAAGCGTAACGCAAAAGAAACTGCTCTCATTGCGGCAATTTTAGAGGTCAAAGAAAAGGTTATTTGAAAGCTGAACGAACGATTCTATTGTATTAGCGTTAACTACTTCTTCGGGTAATTTATTCCATAGTGAAATTGCATGGGGAAAAAGAGAATATTGATGGATGTTTAGGTTACTTAATGGTTGCTTAATTGTTTTGTTGTGGTTTGTACGAGCAGAGCGCATGGGGGGCTCGGGTAAATAACATTCACGCGCTATTTTGTAGTGACCATGGTACAGCTGATATAAAAATTTGATGCGAGATACAATTCTGCGATGAACTAGTTTTTTCAATTTCGCCCTGTCGCGAAGAACGGACACGCTTGAAAAACGCGAGTATCTGTAGTATATAAACCGCAAAGCTAAATTTTGCACTCTTTCTATTTTCTTGATTAAATATTTTTGATGAGGGCTCCAGATTAAATCCGCATATTCTAATTTTGGTCGGACAAGAGCTTTGTATGCTGTTAACTTAACGGTTGATGAAGTACGGCGCAATTTCAGTTTCAAAAATGCCAGCTTTTTTAGCGCGTTGCTGCAAACGTTTTCTATATGGGGATCCAAACTTAAATTGCTTGTGAGTGTAACACCTAAATACTTCACTCGCTGGGTTTTATGAATATAAGAATTGTTAATAATATAAGCAAAATCTAAGGGTTCTTTCTTGTTGGTAAATGTAATAGCTGCCGTCTTCAAAGTGTTTAGCTTCAGTCCCCATGTTTCACACCATACGCTAATTGAGTGCAACGCGTCATTAAGTCTTACTTGGTCGGAGTGATGATTTACATTAGTATAAATAACACAATCGTCCGCAAACAACCGGATCTTCACAGGCGATTGAAGGGATAAATAGATGTCATTGATATAAACTAAGAACAACAAGGGACCGAGGACTGACCCCTGTGGCACCCCTGAGTGCACTTTCAGTGTACTAGAAACGCAGTCTTTAACAGCAACGTATTGTTTTCTTGAGGACAAATAAGATTCTATCCAACGGATGATATTGCGTTCAATGCCCATTGAGAGCAGTTTAGTTACTAAATCGGCATGCGGAACTACATCGAACGCTTTGGAAAAGTCCAGACACAGTGCATCGATTTGACCCCTCATATTCAGCTCATTCATAAAATCATCCGTCATCTCAGCTAACTGTGTTATTGTGGATAAACCAGCCCTAAATCCATGTTGATTTGCATGAAGTAAATGGTTATTCTCTAAATGTGTTATAATCGCTTTAAATAAAATATGTTCTAGCAGTTTACAAGTTGTGGATGTTAAGGAAACTGGTCTGTAATTATGTAGTTATAGAGGGGATCCAGATTTGTGAATCGGAGCTATCCTTGCAAGGCGCCAGTCATCTGGTATCACACAGGATTCTAACGATGTTTTATATATTACATATAAGTACTCTGCTACCCAGATTGCGTATCTGTTAAGGAAAACATTAGATATTTTGTCCGGACCTGATGACTATTTTATGTCTAGATTACGTAAAAGACTAAGGATGCCGTTTTTGCTTAAATCTACTTCGGGCATCGGATTACGAAGCGTGTAAGGTTGCAAGTGCGCGTGCGATGCGTTTATGGTAAACACCGATTGAAAAAAGGCGTTAAATTCATTAGCAATGGTCAAAGGATCGTCAATGCCTGTGCCAGATGTTCTGATCTCTGTGATGCCGCTTTTATCTTTAGATAAATATTGCCAGAATTTCCTTGGTTGCTCTGACATGAAAGAAGTCAATGTGGAAGAAAAGAACTGATCTCTTGCAGCGCGCACTTTATCTTTGAAAGTGCGTACTAGACTTGCAAGTTGTTTCCTGTCACCCCGTTTTCGAGAGCGTTTTATTTTGCGTTTCTGATGTATCAGATTACGATCCATCCACGGGTACTCCCTGTTGATGCGCTTTTTCTTCAAAGGCACGTAGGTGCTTTCACAGTGCATGACTATGTCTTTAAACTTTGTCCACAGCACATTAACGTCATTTGTCTCATTAAAGGAAGGGAATAAAGATTCCATACAACTAATAATTCCGTCATCATCAGCATGCGTATAGTCTCTTACAAATGTGTCAGAAGGTTTAACATACGATCGCAAGCCCGAAATAGGACACTCAAGAACAAGTAACTGATGATCAGATATACCGTCCTTGACACTGACTGAGCAGTCTGGAAGCGAGCTACTTGCAAACGCAAGGTCAAGTACAGCAGAGCTGGAAATTCTTGTAGCATCCAAAACCAACTGTGTTAACGAAAACGTAAATGCAGTTAGTAGTAATGACTCAGCATTTTTGGAATCTTTGTCGTCATGTGAAAGGCTGCACCAGTTAATTCCTGGAAGGTTAAAATCTCCTGTTATAAGGATGTTGGAACGCGAATTTGTATTTTGCAGCAAATAATCATATAAGGAATCTAAGTATTCCTGAGGAGCATTCGGAGGCTGATAGACCCGTCCTAGTAATATAGTTTTTCCAAAAAACTTCATTTTGCACCATATGCTTTCATGATCACTGATGCCGTTTAAGCGTGTGAATTTAATGTTATTCTTTATTGCAATTGCAACTCCGCCACCCCTTGATCCTCTGTCCTTACGGATAAGCGTGTACGAAGGAGGCACTATTTCTGAATTTTGCACATCGGAATGCAGCCAGGTTTCAGTTACCACTAGGACGTGTGGTTGATAGGTCAGAATTATATCCTCAAGGCTCTGGATCTTATTCAGTACACTGCGTGCGTTCAACGAAACAAGCCGTAGCGTCTTGACGGATTCCCGTCATTTGTTATCTAGCTTACGCGTGTTCGCACGTGTGGGTCGATGAGAGGAAGTTTCGGGTTGGGCAGGCGCAGATGATTTGGACAACTCTATTCTGCGATTGCGCGTTGCGTCCCATGCGTACAGCCTGTCATCAACTTTGAGCTTATCGAAACGAAGGGAAACCTTAGAACCATTGTTCTTTTCTTCAGCCGCTGAACGCCATAATTTTGCACGAATATCCCGAATGTTTTTTGAAAAATCTTCCGATATAGCTACTTTTGTGTCCTTTAATTTGAAGCAGGATGACATAACCTTTGTTTTGTCTACGTAGTTAAAAAACCTCAAAATGATCGGACGATGTCGCTGTGCATGTTTTAGGCCAATTCGGTGAATACGCTCTATTGAGTTTACTTCAACACCTAGAATCTTTTTAAAAATTTCTTCGTTAACTTTCCGCTCCAGTTCTACTGAGTCCTCCTCTGGATCTTCTTTTACTCCATATATTACGATATTGTTGCGACGACTTCTGTTTTCGAGATCATCTACCTTTTTGGTTAACTCAAGAACTAGTTTGTTCGTGTTATTGCAAGCTTCGTCCACTTTCTGCAACCTTTGCTCACAATTCTCAATTCGGCACAGTTCTTTCTCAATTTTGGTAATCCTGGTTTGAATATTCTCGACTGTCGATTCTACCTGTTTCAGATTACTAGTCAGCGAAGCCAGAGTCTTATTAGTCTTTGTTTGCTCTTTCAAAATTTTCTTAAGTAATTGGTTGTTTAACTGTGTCTCAGACTCTGAATCAGAAGTAGGAAGTAGGAAATTTTTTTCAACCTACAGTTGAATTCACAATGGAAGAAGTCTCCGGAAGGATTGCTTTACTTGATCTCCTTGTTTTCTGCGCTCCCGATGGTCTAGCCACTACCATTTTCCGCAAACCCACACACACTTTGAAGTACTTGGATTTTCAATCTGCCCACCCCATTGGCCACAAATGTTCTGTCGCGTCCGCTCTATATAAACGTGCAGCTCGTCTTAGCTTCAGTCCCGGTCTGTGCTATACGGAGCAGAAAAAAGTCCGCATCGACCTCGAGAAGAATGGTTATCCCCGACAACTGCGGCAAAACGAACAACGCCGCTCTCAGCAAAGTGCCGAGCCTCGACTCATCGGACAACAGAAGCGCGCGAGCATACCTTATGCCCGGGGGACAAGTGAGGCTCTGGCACGGATATTTGGAAAATAAGATGTGCGCATTCGGTACGTGCCATCAAGCAAGCTGAAACAACAGCTCTGTCATGTTAAAGATCGCCTGGAGCGCCACGTTACTCCGGAGTTGTGTACAAAATCCCTGCAAAAACTGCGATGCATCATACATTGTTGAGTCAGGCGATTTTAAGAGAAGATTAAGAGACCACAAGAACGACGTCAGCAAATTTCGCACGTCATCGAACGCACTAGCAGAGCATGTTCAAGAAACGAAACACACCATTGACTGGGAAAACTCCATAATCTTGGACACAATGAAACCTTTATCGTCCCGACTGCTTTTAGAATCATTTTATATTCAGACTACGGATAACGTTATTAACAGGACGAAGGGTAATCTCCCGGATAACTACGCCTATTCACTGCGCTGTCAAGTGCGCTTATAAAGAAGCGGCTCATTTCGTCCATCTTCATTGTGAACAAGGGACCTGTAGTGGTCCCGAAACGTGATATTTTAAAACCCTTTTTTGGCGAGTGTACATTTTATTCATCCTCTATGTGTCAGCCCCGTCGTTGTCTGGTACCACTTTCCTGATTTCTTTGAGCATGTTCTCGGCAACCGATAACAAGTGTGTACATGGGTAGGCCACTCAACCGGGTCACAGAATACAGTCGATGCTCTCACAATTTCGTGAGAGCACTACAAAAGCACGACTTTATAATTGCTCGTTTAACTAATTTTGAGTGGGCTGAACCAAAAGGAAGAACATTCTTTTTTCCTCGCGGCTCATAAGCCCGACACACATGGTCAGCAGAAAAATAAATGCCAAGATGAAGAAATCTGATGAATTTGTTCACAGCCACTTCATGCTTCAGGATTAGTGGATGAAGGCATTCGAAAAACATAGACAGGGTACTGAACATATTAACCTGATCGGAGATATCTTGTACGCACACATCTCAATTATTTCTTTTCTCTTTTTTTGCCTCCGGTTCTGTTTTAATAATATCCTCATCTATGCATTGAGCATTGGTATCTAATGTCTTTAGTGTTCTTTCTCATGCTCTTAAGCTTTTCTGTTTCATGCCTTTGTTTTTTTTTGTTTAATAATTATGCCCGCTAAATACTCCGTAACTTATTCATTGCCGCAAGTTGTTCTATGCGGTTTAACTTGATCTATACCCTTGTTCTAGGTCCTGTGCCAAACTTGTGTAGATTGTTCACGTATATCTGATGGAAGGTCCCTAAAATGGTTTTAATTTGGCACCTCCTACTGAACTAACTTTTTATGAAACTAAAGATCTATTTGTATTTCGCTTTAATAAACCTTCAAACTTGCACAAGCTTATGCACCACTCGTTGGCAAGACCTCAACCTTCATACGAAACTCGGTGAATTTTATTGCAAAGGTGCTTGACGTCACGGTGGACGACGACAAAGTCATGGTATCCTTCGATGCCAAGTCGCTGTTCACCAGTGTTCCCGTGGATCTCGCTGTGGAGGTGTGCCGGCCATCGTTGCAGTATGACCACGGGCTGTGTGAGACAACTCCTTCCGACGCATCGCATCTTCTGAAGCTGTTGCGGTTCTGCTTAGAGAACACTTTATCTTCCGAAGCATTCCTCAAACAGGTTCGTTGTACATGCCATGGGTGCATCCATGTCTGTGATAACCGCCGACCTTACCACATAAGCTTTAGAAGGACGCACAGTGTCTCCTTCGAACCACGCCCAAAGGTGTTCCTGCGATTGCGTCGACGATTGCTCCTGCATGATCAAGATGGAGGGTGCCTCGGCTGCTTTCACGGGACACATGAAGAACATTGAAAATGACATCTAATTACCTATGGAGCAGGATGTTAAAGGCCGTCTTCCTTTCCTGGACACGTTAGTTGAGCGACGCTGTGACCGCCTTTCGTTCAAGACTTACAGAAAAGAAACACACAAAGGCCATTATCAACATTTTAATTCTGTTCACCCGATGGTCACAAATGTTCTGTGGTGACCTCCCTCGCTATACGGGCCAAAATATTTGCTCAAAGCCTGATGAGCGAGCTTCTGACCTACGCCAAGTGCGCCGAGAACTCATCGAGTGGGGTTGCCCTAACAATTTTGTGCATTCTGCTCTACAACGGTGATCACGCAAATCACCACCGGATGGTCTCCCGTGCCGAGCACGAGCTGCAATCTCATACGTGCCATCGTGAGCGAGTCTCTGGCTCGTGTGCTGCGCACTTACGGTGTGCACGTCGCTCAAGCTCCAGCGTGTAATCTGAGGCGCGAGCTAGTGGCCGTAAAGGATCAACTAAAAAAAGAAAAATTTCGTGGCGTAGTCAACAAAATTTCCTGCGCCGCCTGGGACTACTGTTACATTGGCGAAAGCGGAAGCTTGGAATGGCGAGTGAGGGATCCCAACAACGACGTGACAAAGAAGCTGGCTTCGAATGAACTTGCGGAACAGGAGGAAACAATGACACACCGGGTCACCTGTGAACAAGTAGCGATTACCAGAAGAGAAAAGATTAGGCTGTCACGCCGGTACCGAGAGTTCTTGATGATCCACACAATAGATAATACCCTAAATCGCTACGATTGTAATCTCCCGCCTACGCACGAAAGATGCCTAGGGCGATTACTGCGACGCACTTAAGTTTCGTGCTTTGGGCTTTCAGGGCAGTGAACGAGGCTTTCCGTATGGGGGGGGGGGGGGAGCCGATACATCATTAATACCTTAAGAACTTTTTGGTGAGCGATATATCTTTCTTTTGACGTAGCAGTAACTTTTGAAGCAAAACTCAGAGTCGCATTCAATTAAACTCAGACAGTCATCTTCAAACCGGAATATTTTTGCGGTTGGTCACCTTAAGAGAAGCGCTTCAGGCGTCCTGTCAAGCATAGCTAAGTAGCAGTCACTAAGAAGTAGAGCAATGCACGCTGTTGTGCACATCCTTCTCTTTTGAATAAAAATACGGCCATCCCATTCTGCGTGAGTGGAGTTAAGGTAGGTTATTATCAGGTCCAAAAAGCGTTGTACTGAAATGCAAGACGTATTTTGAATAGCAGCCACTGCGTATTTGTCAATTGCTTCACTAATGCCCTGTAACAGTTTGTCATGAGAGATGGAATAATACAAATCTTCGACATCAATAGAAAAAGCACGCAACTGTTTGTCGTGCGTATTTTTAAAAATAAATTACAGCACATGATTTATTCACCGGATAACCCCCATAAACCAAACTTATTCACCCGATAAGGGTCGTCAACAATTCAGAGAGCTTGGCTCTTCAGTAAACGATTTCCTCCGGCTGAGAAGACAAGCGTCTTAACCACTGTGCCGCAGCGGCGAGTATGCGCAGTCTGAAGAACTTTTTTTGAAGCTGGAGAAATTGACACTCCTTTACATGTTCTGAAACACTGGTTTCAAGGATCTCTAGACACGGTTCCCGATACAACGGTATAGGAACAAATACTTGGCAAGTACCTGAGTCGTCTGCCTTCTGGAGAGGATATACAGGTAGTCTATAGAAAAGCGCACACTGGCAATATTGAAGGTGTCCGCAACTTCCTTAAGGAATCCCCATAGAGGCCCATTAACAGTGTGTTCAGTCGGTGCGAATTAGAAAAGGAAATGAACAATAACACTCCTAATAAACACAGCTGCTATAAAGGGGTGGTTGGTCGATTTGAAAAAAATAACGCGAAAGAAGCTGATTCAAAAATAATTGAACAAGGCCTATTCATGCAGGCTCTGGAGAAATAAATTGGTTGTCACGGGTCATAGGATCCCATTGGGAGTGCCAAACAATTGTAGGGAATATTTTGTGCATAGCCTTCACTTGCTTGCTGACACAGTGGAGAAGCTGCGGCACATAGGTGTTTCGAAAATAAAAAAAAAACGTTGCTGGCTTCATTCCGAGCAAACACTGACAGTTTCCTAGCCATCGAAGCCGCGGTTTGTCGCCTCATGGACATTATCTTTGAATCCCAGTAGGGTCTATTGTTGCGCATTTGATGCAGAGGAACCCCTAGGTACTGAAGGTCGCCGCAGTCCCAGCTTATATCACCAAAATGACTTGGCCTCGCACCCCAGTTACTCAACCAAAATCCCTACGATTTATCTGTATTAAGAGCGGCACCTGATTTCTCCCAGAACTGTTCAGTCAGGTGTAATATCTCAAGTACACTCCTTAAAATAAGCCAGTAATTACTCATTGACATCCACCCCATCGCAGCCATACGGCTACGAAAGAAAGCCATACAGCTTCTCTTTGTAGCCGCGTTGTGACATGCCAGATCACACATTCACATGCAAAATCAGTAACTAAAGCAGCGCTAGGGTCATAACGCTTACTTAACACTGACTTACTTAATACTTCATTCCTTCAAAACATGATTGATATCACCCAGCAGTAAAATTTTACGATCCGTGTACAAAGCGTGAACTGATGTAAGAAAAATAGCCTTATATCTCAATGCTTTACGGGGGCATAAACCCGAACAATTAGCAACCGTGTACCCGGAATTGTGAGGTCAAGACGGATAAGTTGCCCTTCAGCATCTATGCAATATGATTACCCTTGCCTCCATCCATCAGCGGCTAGCTGATATGAAATATATAATCAAAAACCTAGAAAAGAAAATTGATGACATGGACAACCGCAGTAGACGATTAAATCTGGTCATATACGGCTTACCTGAAAATGATGGGGAAGCTAATGACTCCCTTGAAAGCGCTGTCAATAAATAAATATCAAAAGACACTCTAGAGTTGGACCGGGTCGCTATCGAACGAATTCATCGTCTAGGACGACCAGGACAAAATAAAATACGGCCGGTCATTCTTAAACTGCTTGATGGAAGAAAAAACCGTAGTACTGAAAAACTGTCATAAGCTAAAGGAAACAGAGAAGTCGATTGGCGAATTTTATCCACCAAAAATACGATAACTGCACAAGAAGTTTTGGAAAAAATCTAAGCCACACCTTGACACAAGTGAGGAGGTGTCACGGGCATTTCATTAACATAACATCAAAAGCCGCATATTTGTATGGGATGACGAAAGAAAGGAGATAGCTCCATTAGAAAAAAAAAATTAGCTGTGGTTTAGCTGTCTTTAAACATGGTCAGAACCGAAAGAAACCTCCGACTCTGCGTGGTTGGTTAGACGAACCGCCTGAAGAACTTTCTGAGTCACCGCGGTGGCTGTGTGGTTATGGCGCTCGGCTGCTGGCTCGAGAGACGCGGGTTCGATCCCGGCCGCGGCGGTCGAATTTCGATGGAGGCGAAATTCTAGAAGCCCGTGTGCTGTGCGATGTCAGTGCACGTTAAAGAGCCGCAGGCTGTTGAAATTTCCGGAGCCCTTCACTATGGCGTCTCTCATAGCCTTAGTCGCTTTTGGACGCTAAACCCCCATAAACCAGAAACCATGATCGATATGAAATTTTTGAAATCCTTGACGTCTCCTTTCTCACGAAATAAGATAATATTAGCATTCCTCCACGCTTCTGATATGCTCCAGGTCTATATAGGGTGGATAGATTATCTAACAGAATCTCCCCTCCGTCCTACAAGAGATCTGTTGTCACCAGATCCTCCACAGCTGCTTTCCCCCTTTCAATTCCTCCTAATGATTTCTTTATTTCCTTGTTCATTACTGATGCGCGAAACCATTGCTATGCGCTACTATCCCTCTCATTAACGTTCTTTACATTGGCTACTGTATAGCATTGTGGAGAACTGTTCGGCTACGTTAACTATCTTATCCATATTGCTAATGACATTGCCCTCTCTGTCTCTTAACGCATACACCTGGTTTTTACGTATGCCTAGCTTCCTCTTCAAAGATTTGAGGCTGCCTTCATTGTTCAGAGAATGCTGGATTCCCTCCGTATTAAGCTTCGTTATGTCGGCCACCCTCTGTTTAGTTAATGCTTCTGATAGGTTTTCTAGTTCTATTTTCTGTAAGGTTAGACGCCCTCGAGATCTGTCATCTCCTGAGATTCCTTGCCGTTATCCTTCCGGACCATCCTACCGTCTACTTCTACGGCGGGTTCTATAATGATGGCTGTGAGATTATCGCTCATTGTTTTACCGTGAAGATTGAGTGCCTCAGTTAATGCCGTATATATGTTCTGCAGCGAAATCCTGGATTCCTCCATCTTCCTTCTTGTCCATAGCTGTTCAATGGGTTTCTGCATCACTAGTTTCTTCTGTTCCTTCTTGAAATCTAGGCTAATTCGAGAGCCTACCATTCAGTGGTCGCTACAACGCTCCTTTCTGGGGACCTCCCCATCCTGCAAGGTGCCAAGGTGAGCGCATTGTACGAAGTCTATTTCATTTCTTGTCTCACCACTGGCGCTCTTCCACGCTCACTTGCTGCCCTCGTTGGCGGTTGGAAGTATTCATGATCTATAAATTATTCCTATCTCCGAACACATGTAATAACTCTCCTCTATTTTTCCTTGAACCTATGCCATAGTCGCCTACCGCCTTTTCCCCAGCCTGCGTCTTGCCTACATTCGCAGTGAAGTCGCCCATCAGTACGCGCTGGGATTTTACTTTGTTCATTGCAAATTCCGCGTCTTCATAGAAGATTTCAAGGATCTGGTCATCATGGCTAGATGTGGGTGCGTAGACCTGCACTACCTTCAGCTTGTACATCTTATTAGCCTAATTACTATAGCTGCCAATCGCTAGTTATTTCTATAGCACTCCTCTATGTTGCCAGCTGTATACTGATTGCTGAGGGATCCCCAACCTAGTTCTCGTCTCTCCACAAATCCAGGATGGCACAGTACGTGCCGGCCCTTGTGTACATTACACGCTTCATCTGTCCTCCTGACCTCGCTAAGCCTTTTGACATCGCATTTATTACCCGGTAGTTCCTGGAACAGCACTGCTCGGCTAGTCTCACTAGATGATGTTCCAGCGTTAAACGTTGCCAGGTTCAGTTTCCAGTGGTCGCCTGTCCGGCGCCAGTTTGTTAGCACCCTCAGCTGCATTAAAGGTCTGACAACCACCTCGGTCATTGCTCCGAAGCCGCTGCAGGGACTGAGGTCCGAGGGTTAATTGGTTTCTTCGTTGAAAGCCGTGGCCAAGTAGTAAACCAGGGTGTCCAAATCCTGTTCTGGAGTGCGCTGTCTGTTCTGGTCACCGAGATCAGGCCACAACTCTGGCTCGGCTGTGCAATTCTATCGACATCAGTTTTTTTTTAAAACCCGGCGTAGAAATGCGGGGCACCGTGACTTGAACCCTTGTCCTCTTCCCTGCTATGCGGATGCTCTACCTCTGTGTTATCGCAGCCCCCACACCTACAATCTACCCGCCTCCATTCTCTCGAAGGCCTTCACACCTACAGGATGAAAAAATAGCTAACTTGCTCGAAATGTATCTATAAACTTCAGTACAGCGCCCGGAAGCAGCGCCCTGTGGGTGCACTTTGGATTACCCAACAGTTAAAAAATTAAAGAATGATTTTTGAATGCGAAATAAAATCAAGAGTTTTAGCTAAGTTCTTTTAAGTCATGCTTTCTACTGTACCTTACATTATTATTAATGATTATTATTAATGTACACGTTCTTTATATTCGTGGCTGAAATGCGCTACATCCGAATTTCATTCCGAAGTCAAAAATTCGGATACCAGCGTGTACATCACGAAACGGCGGTTTGTTTGGTACCACCCGTTTACCTCAACGGCCACTGGTTCGGCCGCCACGGCCCTCCAAAGGCCCTCATTAGCGTTTAGAGGACCAAAGGTCGTCGGTACGAATCCGTGACACACACCAGGCTTCAACACGACTATCAACTTTGTGAGCCGAATCGTGCCGATTCGTTTGCCACTATTCCCAACCCTCTGCGCCAAACGGGTGGGCCACTATTTTGTCACTAATGGCGACCCCAACTGACACCAGTCTCGGCATCCGCTCACATGATAAAGATATAGACGGCCTGACGACTGCACGCGCGGTCACGTGATGGGGGCTCACATTTTTCACGATGCTGCAGCAATTTAATCACATGGCCGGCCGCCATCTTGAAATCTCGGGCGCACAAGAAACGTTGGAATGCGAGTTGTACGAGCTAACACTTTTAAAATACACCTGCGACCTACGCGTTTCCTCCCCACCAACCTAAAACACCAAGGAGGCCTCCATCCTGTAGAGCTCTCCTCCTACGGCGAAAACCAATTCGCAGACGAAATCGGAGGCGATGAGTGCAAAATCGAAGTGTAAGTACAACCTGTTCCGTTAACGCAGGTTTGTCATATCACATAATATTGCGCTTTTTTTTTCGGATAACACAGCGAAGAAATTTTAGGAATGTTTCGGAAAAATTCTCCTTCAAGTTTAGCATTTTTTGCCATCGTTTTCTTCAAGTTTTCCGCGGTTTCCTGATGATTGTTACTTTGTTTGCTGAAAATTTGTGCTAAAAAGAATTGATTCATTGCTCCCGAGACGTGCTGTGAGTGGTCCACGTAGGCCGTCGCTCAAGCGTTGTAGATGATAACGCTGAGAAGCATAAGCCGCTGGCCGCAGTAACTAAGAACCTGAACTGCGAAAGCGAGAGGCAGATGTAAGCATCCTAACAGGGAATTCAACATTCAGCAGCTCGTGAACTGCGTGACGAACCCGCCCGAAAGCGATTTGCTTGCATTTTTTATAGGCAGAACCATTTCATCACGTCGGCATAGCACAAGATCATTTCGTCGCCGCAACATTTCATTGTAAAGGCATCGTTTTGTGCTTAACCAATATCACATGTGCAAGAGAGCTTTCGCATTTCCGCATTTCCCCGTTCGTGTAATTGCTATTTAATTTGTTTTTCTTAATGTGTCTACCACTACCACAAACTCGTCTTTCCTTGCTTACTTCCGTCGAGTGCAAGAATCAATGTCCAGATTCTGAAAATTAACTGCAGCAATTTATGCAGCCTTTACTTTGTAATAACTGTAATGTTATTTGGGTACAACGTGTGGAAGCTTCACCTGGGTTATGTGAGACGCGGTACTGGAGGGCTCTAGATAGCTTAGACCACCTGTGGTTCTTCAACTTCAACTACCCCGCATAGCACACGCGCGTTTTTTTATTTCGCCAAAATCGAAATAGGGCCACCGCGACCGGGTCGAACCCGCGACCTTCAATTCTGCAGCCTAGCGCCACAGGCTCTGAGCAATCGCGGCGGGCCTTATTTTGTGCCTGCTGCCTGAGACAGCGAATGCCCCTGAGACTAAATGTTGCACAACGTGGTTGGGTTTTTGCACCTATGTTTCACCTATTTATTGTAGATGAAAAAAATTAAGTGAAGTTATTCTCGCTCGGTTCTTTATCAGTTATACCAATGCTAATAATTCACTTGAAACTATATGCAAACTTGTGAATCTAATATTCTCAAGATTTCGTATTAGACCGCCGTAAAATGCTTTAGAGTTCCGGAAATCACATTGCAGAACCGGCAATTAGGTCACTTTTGTAGGCACCAAACTTCCACGGTTTTCTTGTCGCACAATGAGTGCCATTCCTGCCTTGCCCAGCGCACAAAAATTTCGAGTGCTAATTCTACGTGGTGTCACATTTCATTTTATGCGAAAAAGGAAAAAGGAATTTGTAGCCGGAACGGTTGGGCTGAACCCACTCCTAGCCAGGTTCGGAACGGTTCCTTTGAATCGTTCCAGTTCGGATTCAAGTCCAAAATGGCGACAAGGTATAGGTTCGGCTCCGGTTCCGGTCGTGGTTCGACACCCTGCTCACAGGCATCTTCCCTGTTCCTGTAAGCTGACATCTCCACCTTGATCCCGCCCACGCCACATGCACCGCGAACTGCTACCTCAGCTGAAAGTGCTGTAAAGATATGACGGCGGTATAAGTGGACGCCACCTTCTACACTGAACCTTCCAATATGGTTTAACGGTGGCCGACCACTCATCCCCCGACTTCGATGCATCCTTCGATGCCCCTGACCCAGCAGCGGCGGAGACTACTGCCATCGTACTCACCATCAAACTACGGGACAAACAAATCCGCAGCGCCCACATTATCACCGACTAGTAGGCTGCATGCCGGGCCATGACCAACAGCCGAGTTCCCACACTTGCCCTCCGCATTTTGGACGGCACCCTCTATCAAGGTCAGATCATCACCGGGGCCCTAGGACACGAAGGCCTAGAAGGCAACGTCAAGGCTGACATCCTTGCTCGTGATTAAACCAAGCGAACGGTGACACAGAGCCTAAACATGTACCTCCTTTAGACCCAGTTCTGTATGCGCCTTGAGGCCTTAAGTCTCAATCGACGCATCTACTCCGTCCTCACAAATACCTTGCTTTGCAAGATGCTTACATGCTGCGCCGAGTCCATGGTCCTGCGTTCCGCAACCTACAATATATAAATCTCCTCCATCCAACGCTATATATGAATGCTAACGCATGTTACGGGGCCACCCCTACATTTCTCCTTATGCCATGTACATGCAGCCATATACCACACCACCTAAACCCGCCCAATGCAGTCTTATAGCAGTGTGAGGTTCGGCTCACCAGCGCCACCCTGGAAGACCAGGAGGTGCTCATCGCCATCCCCACGGCATCTGCCAGAGGTGATGGGATCTAGGACTGAAAACTCCACCTTTTTTGCTTCAACTACCTTCTTCTTCCCTCTCAGTAAGTGTGTATTCCTTCCTTCCTAATTGGTAAGATCTAAGAACTCTGGTCGCACCAGCCTATCGTGCCCGTGTTTAACTACCAGCCCCTTGAACTATGCTTTGTTATCGGTCGCATCATCAACATTCATCCCCTTCCGAACTGTAGAGCACGTGGGCACTTCGACACCCCCCCCCCTCCCCCAAGCACCTTTTCACGACAATGGCGCAACTCGAACCGAAGACCAGAAAATTTTAGCATCGCAGCAGGGTAATAAATTAAACAAATTGCCAATAGTGTGAATAAATTCAGTTTGTCAACATTATTAACCGACATGCTGACGCATTTCAATCAGCATCAATCGCATTGCTCGTTCATTAATCTTTTTTCCCGCGGAACCTTACTCCTGGCCACGAACGAATTTTTTTCTTCTCCTCATCCTGTCCTAAATAGCTTAATTGCGCCCCCATTAGTGGCCGGTCGCAAAGGGGGAGGGGTGCTCGGGGTGCTCTAGGATAGCATGTCACCGTTCGACTAAATGTTTGAGCTCATTTATTCCGCCTTTATTTCTTACAAACCACGAATACGGCTTTTTTTTCAACGGAAGTCTGTGGGCATTAACATAGTTTGCGCAACGCCGGCTCCCATTGCGGGCATACATGAAAGTAGGCGAGAATCAAGGAGAAAAATGCGCATTCAGGAAACACTTTACAGAACTCAATCACTTTCTCCTTATATTAAAGGAAGTGCAGCGCTTCTGGCCAGCTCGGCGCATTTTTCTTTGTCATAATCCTTAACCTTGACGTTGCATGTGCCTACATATTCCTCCATGCAGTCCTGAGGAATGGTGTCCACGGACGCTGGGTTAATCAACATCATGCACACTGAAAGGAGAAAGAAAAATGAAGTGCATCGGTATTCATAGCAACGAGAACAGAGGACAACTAAAATGAGGTGTATAAATACGGCCTACACGTGACTGTGAAATGTAAGCAGTGTGGCGCGTGCTCTCGGATATATTCGGGCCGTCAGAAGGAAATGAAACCGAATGTGCAAAGAGTCGAAAAGTAATTCTCCCCGCAGAAGATTCTTGCAAGCTAGGTGGCGAATGCTTGGGTGAAATGGAATGGTTAGCGCCAAATTTGGACGGAACGCTTGAGATCCTCATTAATTACACGACAGCTTTAATCAATATATTGCCATGTACGCCTAATTGGCAATTCTCTGTTTATATTTATAGATTGCTGGGAGTCCTCGTAACACCTTTGGCGCAGTGATTCGGCTGTTAATCTATACGCTACGCCGCTGCCCAGACAAGTTGCTCTTTCAAAACAAAGCCATCAGCGGGGCTTGTGGGACACAGGTTTGCTCTCTCGCAGCAACCTCTCGCGGCCAATGATTGATTAACTGCCACGGGCCATGGAGGGCAGTTTGCTCACAATCCGATTTGCAGGTTACCTCCTGCCACGGCGGGCAGGTTTTAATCACATTGGCCACGTGCCCTAGGTGGCATGTGGCCACCTGTGTTTTATGGGCACAATGCCGCTGAGGGCGACGACGGTTGTGCTGTGCGGCGTCTACTAAGTTCTGTTGTCAGTGACTTTCATGCGCTAAGCTTTTAAGATATATTCCTGGACATCGATGTGTCGTCGCACCGGAAAGCTTTTGGTGTTATCTGCCAGACTGCGATGCGGTTTTGTCACAAGCACAGTGAATTACTTTTTAAACAAACTGTTCTGTCAGCGGCCGCGAGCTATGTATGCCGAAGCTGCAGTCGATAATCGATAGCTTGCTGAGATAAGCAGGAAACAAAAGCGTATGTAGCCCAGCTTTAAGCATTGTCGGGGTAGCGTGCTCGCGGAACTGCGCCACTTTGCTATGGGTGATGGGCTGTTCCATTTATCAAAACGAAGGAAACACCTGCTCTAAGCAGAAAGTTTGTTCGATCTGGGAACAGTCCGGATGAATTCGAAGTGGAAATAACAGCACACTAAATAGACAGGATCTAAGACACGATCTATTTATCTCAGACATGTCATGTCGTAATGCCTAGTCATGGTCATGACTCAGCAGGAAGACTAAGGGATGTTGTATGTAATGTCACTGCTGAACCAGGAGCGTCCCTACAGCGGGCCTTTAAGGGTACCCGGTCGTAATGCTAAGTCGTGCTAAATGATGTCGACGTAATCATTTTGCTGTCGCAAACAGGGCTGCCGTCCGCCAAGTTTAAAGAGTTCCTTGATAAATGAACCCTGCGTCTGTCATGAAAATGCGTCCTTTCTTCTTTCACTCCCTCCTTTATCCCTGCTCTTGCGGCGCGGTTCAGGCGTCCAATGATATAAGAGACAGACACTGCGCCATTTCCTTTCCCCAAAAACCAAAACCATTCACGGATTCCCGTCGGATTGAACCATCGGACGCCCCCACACTTTTGAAGCAGTCATAGAATAAAACTACGGCTAGGCCATTTCGAATTTTCTGCAAGTTATTCGGAAAGTGTTTCAGCACTTGAGCACATATTGGATTTATGTCGAATAATTGACAGCACGCAATTTCTGACTTGTTCAGAGAATCGAATAGGATGATATTCAAACCATTATTCGCAATTATGACATATTTGTAACCCCTACTATTCTGATATACCACACTTATTACATACCTGACGCCTCGACTGCTGTTATAATGGACAGAACTTAAAGCAATTACCTTTAGGTTAATGCGAATGCATTGGTACATCCTTTCTTGCGGTGCTGAAGGATCGCACAGAAGGCGGGTTCTGATATGCCTTGCTGACACCTTTTTTTTTCACGCTTTCCCGGAGTGTTCCATTGGGGGAAAGAATATTGTATCTGCACCGATCACAACGCCTGTTCTTTCGAACACTACGGTACTGTATATACCTTGTCCAGTGTTTCCCTATCGACGTATACTTAAAGTACATCCTTGCTCAAGGTGCATTGCGCGTAATGACTATCTTACGGTCTTCTTTGTAGTACGGAATGATGGTGACGATGCAGTTCTTGTAGTCGGTATAGTTGTAGTAGGCCGTGTGTGGATGCATCCCGTCTGCAAGAGATAAGTTTCGATAGTCACCATATGGAGAGAACCTAATCGAAGGTGTCAAGAAAGAACGCGTGGAGCAGGCTTTTACAAAAATATGAACATGAGCACTTCTGGAACCAGTCATCTCTAGAGAACATCTTTTCAATGCGTTTTTCTTGCAGAACTATGCTCAGGTGGCTACAGATTTTAACGGGTATATGCTGTTTCACGTAGCGTCGCAGTGAAGGGTTTGGCTTCACAGCCAATGGCAAGTCGGGGGTAAATGACATTGACCCCGGTTATGAGTCACTAAATCACCTGCACTACCGGCCGCACTAAATTTCATTGCTGACAAAGAACTTTCAAGATAAGACGTGGCAGTCGCCCACTAAACCTTAAATGAAGTAGAAGCAGTTGTGCGCGGCTGTAATCAGTACAGACAAATTGTAAAATAAACGTGATACTTGGTATATTGGCAAGGTCCACGTGAAACGGAGGTGAGACAGCCGCCGCGTACCTAAAGGGGCCGAACTCCTCATTGGAAGTGGTAGGTTCTGCTCTCATCAGCAGAGTTTTTCTTCTGCGCTCTGTATGATCATTGCCGCTCTCAAATTATAGTCCAATTAAACTTCTTTTAATCAATCGAAAGAGGAAAGTCACTAATAATCCTCTTTAGTTCATTATTTTTGAAATGCTATCGGGCTCTTTCGTCTGTATATCCGAACGGGCCTATCATCTGGAGCATTCTTGTCTGCCAATAGCATGGGGCTGGTCTTGAACCAGACAGTCTTTATCCCATAGAGAGCATAAGAGAGATTAGAGCTGTCGCCCTCCTGGTAACTGGGTGAAATTCGACGTGGTACTTCCTGTGAAACCCAACGTTCTCAGACAGACAGCGCCCTGGCTGAAAAATGTTAATCGGAGAGCTCCCCTGTACTATGTTTTATACGTTCGAACGACGGCATTTTCAATGTGTGTGAGCCCAAATAGAACGTCTTGGCTTGTGTTCTTTTTTTTGCGGGAAGGAAATGGCGCAGTAATTGTCTCACATCTCGGTGGACGCCCGAACCGCGCAGTAAGGGCAGGTAGGAGGGCGCGGTTAAAAGAAAAGCTTCCCTACTTTCTTTTCCAAAATATTGTGACATTTTCGTAAACGGGCTTCTGACTGCCATATACCAAATCTGCTCCGAATTTATAAATATCAAACTAAAGTTTAGGTGATATAAATTGCCAAAATTAGACACAACGTAATGCAAGTTCAAGGAAGGCGATAACACGTGGATCTATTTTTGTTGGCGCTTGACATTTTTTTTTGCAAACTACCCTGTATAGCTTTTTCACCAAACCGCCATATTTATCACAGCAGCATAAAGTGGGCAAAAAGAAATCGTGAATTAGGTCGAATGAACGGAGGAATTGGTGGCGGCTGCTCACCGTCGTCGAGAATGTACTGCACCTGGTCCGGAGCGTTGCCTTTCGTTATGTGGAACACAGACTGCTTTCTGAAAATAGTGCGAACAGTACAGAAAAAAAATCATTAGAACACCACACAAAAATTCTTTGGATGCACTTAGATATCCCTTAACGGCGGAAAGGCGAAAACCGTTTGGGACTCATTGCACTGATTTGAATTTGCCGCGGTTGTTATTTCATGAGAGAGAAGAGCTGCCGGCGTGAGCGTGGCAGAGGAAGCAGTGACGTCACGCTGCGCATGCACAGCGCGTCGATGATTTTAAGGTCACGAGACCTTGAGATTACGTGATATCGCAAGGTCACGTGATCTTAAGGCTCACGTGACATCACAAGGTCACGTGACCTAGGTGGTGATGTAACGGACGGACGGTCACCCCGAGTATGAGCCATTGAAGGCTATCGCCTTAAAAAAGAACAGCCCAGGAGATCTACCGCTAGTGTTCTCTCAAAGTGAAGAACTCATATATCGCAACAACCGCCGAAGGAGAACTTACGGTGAGTGATTGCTCGTTGGTGTCTTTGGTAATAAAGCCTCTGAATGGTTCAGGATTCTGCGCTGTCGGCAGGCAGCACGGGTTTCCCACTGCGCTAAAAACGCATTCCGCGGTGCCTGACAGCGCAGAGATAAAAATTCTCAACAAGGAGAGGTGCCCGCACCACTTTCGTACTATCCGTGGTGCGCAAACGCGACATGAACTGTTATGCGAATCACGCTGGCGCACATTGCACGCGCCTCAGGACAGCGCGGAGGCTCATGCATAGGCGATGGGCCGAGCTGCATCGACCTGAGAGTGTGAAATTACGAAGAGAAAATTCAGTAGATCGCATGCAGACATACGCAAAACAAAAGCGTATGCTTAATAATCGAATACTACATATTGCGCATGCGCCACAAGTTATTTCATATCAAGTCGCACGGTACCCTCGTCTTGCGTAGCCTGAGTGGCCTCGCAGCCTGAGCGGCAGGAGCCCCCGCTTTGCATTGAACTCTTCGTGGTCACTGCGTTTATCTGCATCGCAAATTCGCTTGGCCTCCACTAGTCTGAAACAGAAAAGCTCAGTGATGAACTTGCTACAGTCTTTTTTTTAAAATAAGACTAGGAAATACGGCTGCAAGACCGAGCGAGAAGCTAAATTTAGTGTTGACAAAACAATGCATGTTCTTAATATAATATGGCGCCACTGTGGCTGAAGCTGTCAATGTGTCTGCGTAGCCGTAAGTTGAAATTAATCTGCTGAGGCCAGTTAAAGTGTAACGTCCCGCAAAGTGCTTCGTTTTAACCTGGACACGAAGGACCATTGGTAGGTGTTAGAAGGGGGAAGTGTAAATAGCGGGGCGCAGTCCCAGTGAATTGAAAAGAGACCCTTGAGAAGAAACCGTCAGGCCGGGCTCGGTGACATTTTCAAAGCCTTCTAGTTTCTCTGGGTTTTAGGAGTAGTCAAAGCAAAATTAACACATGAGCTGTAGATACGAGCAAGAGAAGACTGGAGGAGACAGCCGCAAAAACAGGTCAGAGAAATTACACCAAACGTTACAGAAATCGAATTATTATAGCTACAACATGAAAAATGGGCACGGCGGGCCAAGCATAAGCATGTGGCCTAAGATGCGCTTCCTCTGCTTGATGCAGGTTTTTCTAGTTGGCTTTGCCGGAACACCCTCGCTGCAAGATGTGTCAAAGATTGATGCATGCTTGGCGGCTTCGCCCGTATCAGCGACGAATTGTTGCTCTTTTCCTGTGCATCATAACATCACAAGTTCAGCGCCATCCACCAGCTGCGGGACGTCATCGAGCTTCCTTATAAAAAAAGGTTCTGCAAGCCTTCGAGTTCAGTGGGCACGGCGGGCCAAGCATAAGCATGTGGCCTAACATGCGCTTCCTCTGCTCCATGCAGGTCAGTGATTATTATAGCACATTAAGAGTGATTGCCCCTGTCTCTTGGTTCTGCAGTGCCCACGTCAGTGCATTTCTATTGCTTGTGAAGTGTTTAACGAGTGCAAGTTCATTCTGTGCGGGGATGTTGAGTTAAATCCTGGCCTGAATACGGGGGACCCCCATACCAAATATCGACTAAAACAACTGCATGCTGGCCAGGATAGACTAACAGATTATGTTGCAGCCCTTCGAGCACAGCAGGCAAATCTAGAAAAACTAATGCCTGACTTCACCTCCAAATTTTCCGACTTAAAAAACCGCGTAGCATGAATCGAGAGCATTGAAGAAACACTAAATAAAGTTCCAGCGAAAGTCACTGAGTGAGGGTACCGAAGTAGGCGCTCAAACCTGATGACTTCTGTGTTATATGAAGACTAATATGAAACTCTATCGGCACTAAAACAAAAATTCGTTGATAAGTTAAGTTTACTAAAAAGCTTAGCATCACCTGCCAGTCGATCAGAAGAATTCATACGATTGGGAAACCAGGAAAGCAAAGGCCGGTCATAATCTTCTTCCAGGACTACATCGAAAAATTGGAATTCTTGAAAAACGCATTCAAACTTAAAGGAGCGGACATATCGGCTCAGAACGATCATTCTCGCGGGAAGCTCTGCAAAAGAAAGCTTCTTTGGGCTAGTGCTCAATACAAAAAACTAGAAGCAGAGAAGGTCGCCCTCATAAACGATAAATTGAAAGTGGATAGTGTAATTTACGCTTGGGACGACGCAACACGTGCCAGAGTTAAACTGTCTAGTCGCCACTTCAGTCGTCAATCGAGTTCAGGCATTGAGTGACGCCAGCAGCCCAACGATAAGAACCTACGCCTACTGAACCTTAATGCCATAGTATAGTAAATAAAAGCGATTAACTTGATGCTCTAATCTTAGATTATAATCCGCATAATGTAGTCATCACTGAAACTTGCTGAAAGAAGACATAGGCCATGCTGATGTTTTCCGCCCTTCGTATAGCGTACACCGCTGCGAAAGACAATCAAGAGATTGTGGTGTTGGTGTTTTGGTGAAGCACAGCATTCAAGCTTTTGTGTTGCCGCATATTCATGACCACGAGAGCGTCTCTTTAAAACTGTGCTGCTGGGGTCGGCCTTTATTGGTATTTGCGGTTTACCGACCACCCGATTCTTCACAGCGGTTTTTTTTTTTTTACTGATTTGGCTGATCACATTGCCAAGTTCACTCAAGATAAGATTATTCTTCTTGGCGACTTCAACCTGCCGGGAGTTCATTGGAATTGTCGTACCTGGTTCCGGCCTAGGCACGCATGACATTTTTGATATTATGTTGCCACACAACCTTAAACAGTTGGTTACAAAATCCACGCGTTTCCAGGGCACTTGTGCCTCTATACTTGATCTTGTTTTTGTGAGCCGATCCATTGCAAAATTTTTCCGTCTTAATAATAATAATAATTGGTTTTGGGGGGAAAGGAAATGGCGCAGTATCTGTCTCATATATCGTTGGACACCTGAACCGCGCCGTAAGGGAAGGGTAAATGAGGTAGCGCAGGCTCGCGGTCCGCCCCTGCCGTCCCCGGCCGCTCCAGTGTGCCAAGTGCGCCAGCCTGGGGCATGCCACCGAGGTGTGTCGTGCTCCTGCCCGATGCACGCGCTGCGGCGGGCCACACGAGCCTGGTACCTGCGCGAGCAAGCCCCGCTGCATTAACTGCGGGGGGCGGCACGCAGCCATTGACCCAGCGTGCCCGCACTGGCAGCGAGAGCGTCACGTGGCCACTTTAATGGCCACATCCATGGCCCCGATGTCCAGGCGGGTTGTCCGAGCCGTCGTCCAGGCTGAGACAGCGACCCCAGCCCAGCAACATCAGCAGACGCCGCGCGCTCTTTCTTATGCGCAGGTCGTCAGGGGAACACCCCAGCAGCAGCAGCAGCAGCAGACACAGAAGCAACGGCAGCGCCGGCAGCGGCAGCGGCGATCCGGTTGCCCGGCGTCCCGTACAGCGCGGCCCGAGCCTGCGGCCGCTTCTCACGGCCAGCCCCCTGACGCACGGGACGCGGAGATCGCGCGCCTAAAGCTGGCGTTGCGCGCCCTCAGCGCACTTTTCCCGGAGGGCACCGATGGACACCGGGCTTGCTTAGAAGCAGCGGGTGCTCCCGCACAGATAAGCCAGCATGATGGCTAGCCGCCGGACTCCCTCCCGCATACCATCCATCCTGCAGTGGAACGTGCGCCCACTTGCGGCGCGGTACGCCGAAATGCGAGTTCGCATCGCACAGGACTCGCCGGAAGTTATCGCGCTGCAGGAGACGTACGTACGTTCACATGACGGGGAGCCCCAGATGCGGCTACCTGGCTACATTGGCTACCACTCAGCCACCACGTGCGAGGAACCCACCTGTGCTGCAGTGCCCTGTTGTGTCACATCTCATCGCCCCGGGAAATCAAGGTGCGCGATATACGTGCGGCAGGACGTCCAGCACACCCTCGTCGGCTCGGCGGCGGCGACATCTGATGCCCAGGAGTGCGTGGTGGTGACAGTGCGCGTCGGTGGTGTTGACACGTCGGTGGCCAGTGTTTATGTGCGTCCAGCTGCCGCGTGGAACGCGCTGTGTTTTCGTGCTGTGTCTTCGTGCTGTGCCCCGCGTCAAATCATCTGTGGTGATTTTAACGCCCACCATAGTGCGTGGGGCAGTGCGCGCCACTCCGCGCGGGGAGACGACCTGCACGACGCAGCAACGCAGCTGGGACTCACCCCCTTGAACACCGGCGAGCCCACCTTTCGACGACGCGGAACAACCGGCTCCTGCATCGACGTTGCCTTCGCATCCAGAGGCATCGATGCGACATGGCGCCGATCACCATCTCTCTGGGGCTCGGATCATTACTCCATCCTAATTGAACCCACTGCGATGGAGGCGCGCCCCAAACGTGCCTACGCCATTACCAACTGGAGTGCGTTCAGGCGGGCGGTCGACGAGGCGGCGGCCACTGGCGCAGATTTCTTTTCAAGTCTAGTCCGAAGCGCTCTCGCAGCCACCCAACGAGCAGAGGTAAGGGCAGGGCAGCCCACACCTGATATGAAGCTGCTCAATCTGCGCGAGAAGAGAGATCGCGCAGAGCGACGGGCGCGACGGACTGACAGAGCCGCCGACTGGACTGTCTACAACCGCTTGGACGCAGCAGCGCGCCGCCACGCCAACAAGCTATACCGCCGGCAGTGGGCTTCACTATGCCAAAGGATGGAGGAAGATGTCAGCTCGCGGAGGCTGTTTGACACCCTGCGGCGCATCACCGAACCACAGGCAAACCGTCAACCGCTGGCCGCCCTCGCAATCTCCAGCGGGCTCAGCTTTGTAGAATTGGCAGAGCGGTTTGCCGATCGGTTCGCGCCGCCCAGCCCCGCAAACGCCGCTAACATAGCTGCTCCTGAGAGCCCCAGAAGCGACGCCAGTCCCTCGCCCGTCGCCTCGGAAGGTCCATGTGATGCGCCGTTCACCGCGGCGGAATTGAACAATGCGCTGCAGCGCTGCCGCCGCCGCTCGGCGCCCGGACCGGACGGGGTGACATACCAAATGCTGCGAAACCTGGATGCGCAGCAACGACAGATCCTCCTGCAGCAGATCAACCTGGTGTGGGAACGCGGGGAGCTTCCGGAGGATTGGCGAACCGCGGTCGTTTGTCCCATCCGAAAGGCAGGGCGCCCACCTACGGAGCTGAGCGGATACCGGCCAGTGGCATTAACATCGGCGGCAGGTAAGCTCATGGAGCATATGGCGTTGCAGCGTCTGAACGAGCGGGCTGCGGAGGCTGATTTGTTTGACGAGCGGCAGACGGGTTTCCGTGGGATGCGGTGCACGGCTGATTCTATATCGGACGTTGTTACAGCGCTGGAGCATGCCAGGGCAGCAGGCCAGGTTGCGCTGCTGCTGCTACTGGACGTCTCGGGCGCTTTTGACAACGTTCACCGCGCACCAATTCTCGCGGTGCTTGAGGGGGCCGGTGTGAGCGGGCGCCTTTTGCGATACGTTCATGGCTTCCTGAGCGGGCGCACCATGCGCGTACGAGTAGGGGGTAAGCTCTCCAAGCCTCGCCCGGTCGACATGGGCGTGCCGCAGGGCTCTGTCCTATCACCATTTCTGTTTAATGTGGCCATGTCGGTGGTGCCGGCCTCCCTCCCCACGAGCGGGCGACACCATGTGTACATGTCCATATATGCAGACGACATAGCTCTGTGGTGCCGGGGACCACCGGGCGAGGCGTTCCGCGTGCGGGGGTGCCTTCAGGGAGCCCTGACCGCAATCGATGCCAGATTGCGCGGCCTTGGTCTGTCACTGAGCGCGGACAAATCGGTGGCCATGGCCTGCGTTTCGCGCTCGCGCGCGCACCTTGCGCCACTGTCACTGGACGGGACTCCGATTCCTTGGCGTAAATCGGTGCGGTACCTTGGCCTGGACATCGACTGGCGCCTTTCCTTCCGCCCCGCGGCGACCAAGGCCTGTCTGCAGATGAAGAGGATCACCGCCGCCGTGCACAAGCTCACCGCTCGAGGCCAGGGCATCTCCCAGCAAGCCGCGCTGCGTCTATACAATGCCACAGCTTTGGGGGCGGTGCTCTATGCGCTGCCGCTCGTCACGGTGCGCAAGCCTTGCTGGAAGAAGCTCGAGCTTCAGCACCGCAAGTCCCTGCGCGTGTGCCTAGGCCTGCCCAAAAACTCGCAGTGCGCCGCAACGTTGGCCGAGGCAGGAGCGTGGCCCCTTGAGCTCCAAGCAGCGTGCAGGGCACTGAACCACATCGACCGGCTTCACCGCGCACCGGACGGCGGCTCGCTGCTGCAGCGTATGCGCTCGCACCCGCGCTCACGAATGGGCGCGGCGCTGCTCGAGTATGAGCAATTGACCCAAGGCCCACCCCCCTACGGCTCCTGCGCGCCCTGGCCTGCTGCCTCGGAGGTACAGCGAGAGATCGTCGGCATCGCGGGAAAGCGGAGCACACCCCTCTGCGCTGTGCAGCAGCTGGCCAGAGCCGTCATACACGAGGAGCTCCAGGACCATCTCCTCGTGTACACCGACGGCTCAGTGGCCCGCGACAGCTGCTCCCTTGCTGCGGCGGCCACCATCCCCGCCCTGCGACTGCACAGCCAGCAACACGCAACCTTCCTGGGCTCCTCCACCACGGCGGAGTTGATGGGGATCCGGCTCGGGCTGGACCTGCTGCTCACCCTCGGCCCTCCGCCGCCCAGGAGTGCTCTGCTGTGCGACTCCCGCGCCGCCCTCAGCCGCCTGCAATCTAACGGCCGCGGTACCCCACTAGTGCGGGAAATTCGCTCGCGCATCGAGCGCCTCGCGCAGAGAGGCTGTGCCGTGCGTGCACAGTGGGTGCCCGGTCACTGCGGCATCGCCGGCAACGAAGAAGCTGACGACCTCGCGACCGCTGCACACCAACTACCTGCCAGCGATCTGCCCCTTGCGCTGGAGGACGTGCGTGCGGTAATTCACGACCATCTCCGAAAGCAGCACCCCGACCCACGCATCGCGGGAGGTGAGCGCATCGACAGTGTCACCGGCTGTCGCGCACTTACACGGTCGCAACGTGCAATGATCCTCCGCGCGCGCATCGGCTGCGTGTGGCCCGGGGAACGACGGGTGCGTCACGGAATCGCGACGAGTGATGTGTGTGACGGATGCGGTGCAGTGGAAACACTAGAACATCTGCTCCTTCGCTGCTCCGCGTTCGCCGATGCTCGTCGCGATATGCTCGCGGCCTATAGGGCGCAGGGTATACTACCAGACTCCATCAAGACGCTATTGTGGCCGCAGGGCAGTGCGCGCACTCGTGAGCGAACTTTGGTGAGCCTCTGTGCATTCCTCGAACACACGGGCTTGACGTCCCGTCTGTTCTCCGTCAGGTAGTTACACGCAGTGACCGAACGCTCCGCGAGTTCTACCTTGAACGATTAATAACTGGACGCCCCACTCCAGTTGTAACCTACACAGTGCTGTGCGCGTGTGTGATTTAATTTCTCTAAACTGAACTAATCACGCGCACAACCTGGACACATTACTTATTGTGTAAATAGTTTGTACATATTACTTCTCCCCCTGTCCTCTACTCCTCTCCCCTCACCTCTTTCATTTCATTTCTCCACTCTGCCTGCTGTCCTTTATTTCCGCTGCCCCAGCTCAGGTGCCTCAGTATCGATGGCAGATGCCGGGGCTAGCAAAAATCTTTTCCTTCCTTTTTACTATTATTTTTAATAAAACCACTACCACCACCACCTAAATGAGGTAGTGAAAGAAGAAAGGAAGAGAGAGGTGCCGTAGTGGAGGGCTCCGGAATAATTTCGACCACCTGGGGATCTTTAACGTGCACTGACATCGCACAGCACACGGGCGCCTTAGCGTTTTTCCTCCATAAAAACGCAGCCGCCGCGGTCGGGTTCGACCACCTGGGGATCTTTAACGTGCACTGACATCGCACAGCACACGGGCGCCTTAGCGTTTTTCCTCCATAAAAACGCAGCCGCCGCGGTCGGGTTCGAACCCGTGCTGTGCTGTGCGATGTCAGTGCGCGTTAAAGATCCCCAGGTGGTCGAAATTATTCCGGAGCCCTCCACTACGGCACCTCTCTCTTCCTTTCTTCTTGGTGCAAAATGGCATTTCTGATCACAGTATGTTTTTTTTTTTTTTCATCCAGCTTTCAAAAACCCCCAACTCTCCCCATGCTAAGCCTGTTTGTGTTAAAGATTTTTCGCGCGCCAGGGTTGAAAGCGTACTTGATTACCTTGATCTATGATTTGTGATTTTCAAGGCAATGACGTGTATATACTATGGAGAAAATTTAAAGAAATCTGCACGCGCTGCCTAAACATTTTATTCCCTACAAAGTAAAGAGAAAACGCAACACTAATCCCTGGATTACGCGTAAAATTTGAATCTAAAACGAAAACTAAAGCGATTAAAACGAACACGTACCTGCCGAAACGCTGTTGAAGCTGCGCAAGGTGCTCTACGAAAGGCCGTGGGTCAATCAAAACGTTATTATTTTGAACACACGCTACCAAGTTCCGTTCAGAATGCTCCGCAGAAGGTTTGGAAACATTTATGCAGGAAAAAGAAACCTGTCGACCAAATTCTGCACTATGGTGTTTTTATCACCGATAAAAGAAGCATCCCTGAACATTTTAATAGATATTTCCCCAGTGTCTTCACGAAACCAAATTCTCTCTTATGTCAACCTGTTGTATCATGTCATCCCAAACCATGCATTGTATCTTTTGCAGGTGTGTTTTCAACGTTGTTGAATCTGAAAAAAAACAAATGTCTCCAGGTCCGAACGAGATTCCAAATATGTTCTTGCGCCGCTGTAGTGAAATGTTATCCCAATTTCTTGCCATAATTTCCATGCGAGAGACCTATCAACTGGCACTGTTCCTTCGGGTTGGAGAGCTGCGCGGATTGTGCCAATACTGAAAAAAGGTACAGCCTCATCTGTCACTACTTTTCGTCCAATATAGCTTACATCTTCTTCTTGTAGCAACTTATATAACTTCTTTTCTAAATGACAGAGACATTCTATCGTCACACCAATATGGACTTGGAAAGGGCTTTTCGACCATCACCAAATTAACAACTGTAGTTCATAGTTTTGCTGATATTATAAACAAGTCAGGGCAGATGGACGTCGTTTTCCTAGATTTTAAGAAAGCTTTTGACCCTCTTTCACATTCCAAACTAATACATAAGCTTGAAAATATCGGGCTTCATTCCTTCATAATTGCCTGGGTTTCTGCTTGCCTTTCTAACCGCGCCCATTTCGTCAGTATTGATGTCTATTGTTCAAACTGCCTTCCGGTGACTTCTGGTCTGCCGCAAGGAAGTGTAATGGGACCATTATTATTTTTGTCTACATCAATAACATTGTAGAGGTAATTAGTGAACCGGGCCAAATTAGGCTTTTTGCCAATGATTGTGTTTTGTTTCATGAAATCAGATGCTACGAAGACCAAGTCATTCTTAATTCTAACCTTCAGAACATTCACTCATGGTGCAGTCGATGGGGGATGAAGCTTAACAATGACAAAACAGTCTTTATGAAAGTGACCAATAAACAAAGCAACCTATCATTTCCGTGTGCCCTTCCAGTTCATCCGCTTGAGGAAGTTAAGGAATACAAATACTTAGGTGTTACTGTAACCAATAATCTTAGCTAGAATAAGCATACAACCAACATATGTACGTCATCTTTTCAGAAACTTTGCTTCCTTCGGCACAGATTAAAAAGTGCCCCTTCTGGTGCAAAGCTTTTAGCCTACACATCCATCATCAGAGCGAAACTCTAGTACGCATGCACCGTCTGGGGCTCTTACATAAAACGTAACATTGAGGCACTGAAAATGATCCAGCGAAAATCTCTATCATTCATCTCTATTAAATATCGTTCTACTGACTGTGCAACCACTGATATGGCACAACCAACATACTGACATTACAAACACGAAAAAAAATTCAAAGATTGAAATTTCTTTTCTTACTCAAAAATAAAAAACCTCTCCATGAGTCTTGATTTATTTCTAAAGCCGATCACAACGCGACAAACACGACAACGTCACACGGAAGTACTAACACCGTACATCGCTATAATCAATGCATTTAAATACTCATTTTTTCCTCACACAATATCTCACTGGAATGAACTCCCGCCTGATGTTGTAAACAGAATCGATGCCATTCACAAAATTACTTACTGATAGTTGTTTAGCTGTTTTCCCTTGTTTTTTACTGTGTCCTTTTACTCAAATGTTAGTTTTCTGCGATATAAAGAGCCGCGTTTCTTTTTATGTATTTTTTCTGCCCCTCCAGCTTGTACCCATCTTATCGTCTGCAGTATACTATAAATAAAAAAGTCTTTATTGTCGAGGAAAGAATCATTAACAGAACAGGATTGAAAGCTTAAGCAAGGAGGTGGACAGTTGCAGAAAACATGAAACAATAAACCAATTCATTTACTGGGAAGCCTGACACGGGTCATCGGCCCGACATGGAGGCTATGCTTGTATTTATGTGTCGGTCACTCTACAATCTATCTGCGTAATCAAAGGCAAGCGGCGTTGAATGCGCTCCGGCCTGCGCCGTGTCCCATTTGGCGAGAGTGAGAAAAAACGCGACATTTTCTTACTTTGCGCCCCTAACTTTAAAATTAGAACTTGTAATATCTTTATGTTTAGGTGGCATGATACGCCACATGTTCGCTAGAATTAAGTTCGAAATTGACGGGATTGAATACTTCTAAGCAGAAGAAATTTACGCACCGAGCCTGGCACGAGAACGCGGTCGAAAGGCGCGAAATTTGCTCGTCGTATTTTGAAGCGACAGCTTCACTACGCCATATAAAGCCGATTTCGCAGTGCTTTGCAGAGCCCTCTACGGCGCATTCGTCCCTAAAGTCCCTTGATAATTTGATTATCAAAGGGTTTAAAGCGCCGCGCAACAGGGGCACCGCCGCCGTCGGCTCCTCCGCCGTGCGGGACGTCACAGCCGCGTATGCGCAGTAGAGCAAGCGCTGCGTGCCGTTGCTCGCTGCATGTAAACAGGGGGTACGAAGCGCTACCGAGTCAGATGCGCGATGAGTGAAGAGGCGGAATGTCAGCGCACGTACTCAGTACGACAGCAGTATACAGGCTACGCGAAGCCACGACAATGGATCCAGAAGATGTAGTATGCTACAAGGCGGGTGAGCAGCGAGCCCAAGAAGTGGGGCCAGACCGACTCTTCTTCTCAAAGGAGGTACTGACGAAACTAAAGCGAACCCGTTCAACACGTGGATCGCTATGGCGTGCACACTAGGTTTAACGGTAGTTAAACCACCAGCAATTGTTTTTTACTTCGTGCTTGTGCTGTCGAGTCAGCTTCTTAACACGCGCTGAAATAATGATACAGCGTGCATTGCTGGCGTGCGCACGGCGTTGAAGGTATCAAGTGACCCTGAAGCAAGGATACTATCACGATGAAACGAAATGCCAACGCGTAGCTTGCGGATCAATCGGAACAGCCTCGAAGCGTAAGTCCAATATTCTCAGATTGTGCACCTCGTAGAGTACTATGCAGCACTCATGTACTGTGGGTGCCCGGTCACTGCGGCATCCAATGTGCTGGACACTTTGCAGCTAGGCCCAATATACAGCTTTCCGCCAGCAGCTTCCAGACCTCAACTCCTTGGGTCGGTACGAAATGTCGCCACCCGAGCCAGTGTACTGAACCGAGAGAGAGCATTAGGTGACGGAGTGCACGCCGTTATCCGCTGTGTGGATGAGAGACCGTCACTTGATCCGCCGTTGAAGCACAAACGGACAATAAATAACCATGAAAAAGGGGAACCTCCCTGATCACTGCAGAGAGTGTAAATATTGTGAACCGGTGCTGGAAGAGGCAAAGTTAATCGGCAAAGGCAGGGAGCAAGTTGAAAGGGTCGTTATCGAAGATTTTTACACACAGAAAGGTGGGCCCACGGCGTTAAGCACTTCGTCGGTTAAACTGAGCCGCCGAGAAATGGATTTCTTAGATTGTCATGTGTAGATCATGGCATTCCATCTTGTTATCGTGTTCCTTAAATTGTTTTATTCCTTCTTCTGTGAGTAGTAATTGACTGGCTTTAATCCATAAATAGATATTTTTGGGTATATATTTTTACCTGTTGGCTTGTTCCGGCTATGGTAACGCACGGATGATGAAACTGCAGTGGCGTATAAAGGTGGTGTTTTCCGCAATAAACTCCGTTGGTAGTAAGCGCTCTTTCTGTCTTCGTGTCCTCCTGTGTTTGTTCCTTTGCGCCATTCAATTTTTTATGAACCAATTAGCCCAATAGCAAGTACTTCTAGTAACTTCCCTGTTGTCTTATCTCCATGACGAAATAAGATGCGCGTGTGTACGACTGAAGGTCTGCACACTTTCCAGTTTTCCTTCCCGCTATTTTGCCAGTACTCCTTTAGTTGTGAATAGGTTGATTTCGAAAGTCATCTGAGCTGTTACCTGAGTACAATTAATACAGCGCCCGGTCTGACCGATATAAACTTTACTGCACGAAAGAGGAAGCTCATACACCACCTAGCAAACACATTCTACACATGTGGACCTCTGCGATAGTGAACAATGAAAGGGGCTGTTTGTAGGTATATGTTGTCACGTCGGTTCGTTACCATACGGCAAAGCCCCTTCCCCCAACTTGAGTGGCGCAGAAAACCCTACGTTCCCGTCAAACTCTCCCGCAACCTTTTAAGATTATGAGCCGGTCGGTGTACGGACGGACTAACTGCATCTTTCCTATCTTTTCTGTCCAATCTTCCCTTTGAAAAATTTTCCCGTACTGATCGCAACAGCTTCTCAGAAGTTGCTGAAATCACAACTTTCTGAAACCCTGCCGCTTCGAATCTACATACCTGTAAAAGCACACTTTCCGCTACGCAGTGATGACATGAATATGTTAGGCTTGAACGTATCCTCGTCATCGCTGTTCCATTTTTTACTATTTTTGAATGCTCCGAGTCGAAACTTAACACTGGTTCTTGGGATCTTAGCGAATACATTCAGCACGCTGTAAAAAAATTTCACACCTTTAAAGGGAACACAGTGACTAAGTGACTGATTTACCCTTGCACCCGACAAAATGGGCGTTGCTGTTACACGTGCACCTGTCCTGTACCGTGTAGATTTATAAGACTTTAGGGGCGGGTGGGCATATGGCCAAAATATCCTTCAGGTGCAAGGGTAGTCCTTTCAAAAACGTAAAGCTGGCTTCACTTCAGTGCTGCACGCCCGACTAAATTAGGAAAGAAAATTGTAAAAAAAAATCGAATATATCCCTAGTTCATGTGTTTTACGGAGCAAAATATGTTAGCGTAGTTCCTGTGACATCACATGCACATGTGAAGGGGTAACATGCATGTTCGGCATTTTATCTACGTTTTACTAAGGCCTCGACGCGATTGTTAAGGCAACATTCCACATGGCGACCGCAACTTAACAAATTATGAAAACAGTACAAGCGCGCTGTTCGTTCCGATAGTATGCGCTCTTTAGGATTTCACTTTGAGGCGTGGTTGAAATCTTTCGCAGCCGAGGACATACATGCAGCGGCAGAAAAATTTGGTTCACTTGCAGCCTAAAAACAAATGTGATTTATTCATTTTATTACAAATGCCAATAAAATTGTTGGAATAATACCTATGCCGTGAATGTGGGGCTCATTGCCTGTTTTTGTAATAACGTGCTCCTGATCTGAATCCATATCAAGGCAAAGCAGTTACGATTGCACCGTAGTAAATAGAGAAATCATTACGTTGACGTCTTGCAACAATATGTTTCATTCGGAGTACTGTCTGCGCCAAATCATTCTGCTTTACACACCGAATCACGCAGAAGAAACGAGCAAAATTAGCTATTTTTTCATACAACCACTGTGTCTACTGAAAGAGAGGTAACTATTGAGACCTGAAGTTAATTATGTCCCGAGAACATGCTGAGAAACTTTAAGAGCAAAGTGGGGAAAACAGTAGCAGGAGGTGCCTTTGCAACCCATAAAAAGTAAATGCTGTGGTATGCGGCGTTTCATGTCCGAAAGCTAAACATGGGCTATCGGAGACGCTGTAAAGGAAAGCTCCATACTATGTTCGGCAATCCGGGGTCATTTAACGTGCACTTGCATTGCACAACACACGGGCGTTTTAGGCATTTAGTGCTTTCAGCTGCCGTTCTGGGCAAACTCGTGAACATCGTCTACGCACCGCAGGGCACCAGGCAGAGAACATGAGCTAGAACTGCTAGAACTTGAAGCGAACATTTCCGTCCGCCCGCTGAATTCGAAACCGGCGCGCTGCGAGTGCAAGCACGCTGTGCGGGCCGTGAGGGCGCCAAGGGTAGCCGAAGGTCTACTGGACCGCAGAAACATCTGTCGAGCGTTTCGATGGTTTCGATCTGACCCTGCAGTCCACATTCTGCCCTCTCTTCGGTATGCGTTGCTCTCAATCACCCCTGCGCTTTGTTGATTCATTTAGTTTTATGAATAGCAATGCTACAGGCCTAGGGCCATTATGCCTATCCAGCATACAACACGGCACTCTAGCCCCTCTCCCACCTCTCCGAGCCACCTCACCACGACTGCCCTGCCACCGGCCCTGCGCGGGCCTTCGATAGATTGCTCGGGTTACAAACGCAGTGCGTAAGCCGAGCGGTCTCTTCGCTCGAAAGCCGCGGCACCAGAGTGACGCGCGTGCAGGCCGGAAGCTAGAAGGCGCGTGCGCCCCAGCTTGCGGTAAACAGCAAACAGACATGACGAATCCATGAATGAGTACCCAACACCGCCACTGAGTCCATGCCACAGATCCATGTTACGCGTGTTCGCACGAGCGCTGCGGTACGACCGCACTAGCCCTGTCCTGTGTCAACAACACTGCCGCCAAATACGTCGAACTAGTGAAGGAACCCCACCCGAAGGCAACGTCCCAACTTCTTCGGGGGCATTCCGGGATATCTGTTCGGCAGGGAGCCGTCCTAGAATGTACCATGCCTTGACTGCCATACATTTCATGCTCCCGTCCAGTTTCGACGACGACATAGGCTACAACTTTTTTTATAATTTCGCCACCATCGAAATACAGCCGCTCGAGTGAAAATAAAAAAAGAAATCGTAAGGGGGCCAGCTCATGGTAACTGTTGAATCGGAAGAAATATATCATGTTTAATCACTTCTCATTTTCCATAACCGGCAACTGTTAACAATTGCTGTGTATGCTACTCCGATGCTGCAAATGCATTCCAGTTACCGTACACATTCTAAGTGAAAACTGAAAGCGAAACTGAATTTCTTCCGCTAGGCGGCCACCGGTACCATCGGGCCTTTGTTGACTTTTTTTTTCCAGCCTGCTCGTCTTGGCGCCATGGAGTGCGCGCTTCGGCGGTTGACGAGAACGCGTTTTCGACCGCGTTTTTCGAAGTACCCTAATGAACTAAAGTGTTTTTAGTGTGCATATATAACTGGAAAAGTGCGTAGGTTTGTTCAATGCTGTACAAGTACCGTATATGACGTATCAGGATAGAAGTAGCCTTTCGAGGTTCGGCCGAATGCGTTTCTTTTGTTCTATATTGGCAGAAAGGGCGGCGCTCGCTCACATTTTAAAGTCAGAAAGCACCGGCGAAGTTGTTATGTGCGCGTGTTAATGTGCCAGAATGTATTTGCAATGCAGAAATCGTTGCCCTGAAGTCGGCGTTAGTGAAAAAGACGAGCGTTGCGATGATGTGGAGACGTAAAGCAGCTCGGCACTACCAGGCACCTGCCTTGAATGGTAGGCAATCCTATATATTCATGCATGCTGGTTCTCTTTTTACAAAGGATATGTTATGAAAGAGCGGTCTCAGGGCTTGCCGTTTCTAAGTACCTAAGTGCCAAGGTCTGCAGTGCGATAGGCCGCTCTTTCCTTGTACCCTAGGAAGGGAAGCAGCGTAGAATAGAGTTCGCCGAGAATCATTGTGCCTTCAGCTGTTTTTGTTTTGGCGAAACGAATGTTTCAAAGTACTGCCGCATGCTTCTTAAGAGCTCTAGTACGTGTGCTCTGTAAAATTTAAAGCAGTTCAAAGATATTTCGTCAAATTCCTTGTCCTACGGTTTATTCGTGCCTGCTAATTTTTGCAGCTGTGCGTAGGGACTGTACCTTATGTCTGCGTAAAATGCATTGCGTAGGCATGACATCTGGGATAAACTTTCAGTTTTTTCTGCGCCACGGGTCGTTTTATGCATCAGGCCGCTTTGCAATTTCTTGACACTGCCATCTATTTTTTTAGTTGTTTTTAGAACGGCACCCAGATTAAGTAATCCTGTGCTGTTCAAGCTAGGTATACTTACCCTGATTTTACAAATTTTTGAAAGCTTCATTGTTTGTCCAGAGTGACCAAATTACTAAATTTAGGCGGTCTGTATTCGTGGTGACATTAAATGGATGTCTGCATGGGAAACATCTGCATCCACATGGGAGCCCAAGCCTTTCACCTTGTTGCCACTGGGAATATTCATGAGCAATATGGAAGCAAAGGTGCGTTTAAGTTTTTCGGCAAGCTTCTATGTTGCATGTTAGGTTCTCTTTGGGGCCCCTTTCCCTCCTTTTCTTCATCAAGCGACTTCATGAAACACGGTAGATAGCCTAACCATGCCCTCATTTATTTGTACATCCTTGCTAGTTTGTACCAAGCACAGGGTTATTGCAAACCAATTTGTGTGTTTTTGAGCGTTTTTTTTTCTGAAACCCTGCAGTAAACGAATAAATGCCAAATGTGTGGATGATTTTTTTTTACTTTTCTGTAATACTCAACAAAAAGTTGTTCCAATACCTTGTGCTTGGCGCATCATGGCCTCAGTTGCCTATGTGCCGTAAAAACGAACACAACAAAAGGCAAAGAAGGTGATAAAAATGTTTCACAGATAAAAAGAAAATGTAGGGCATGTCAGCAAAAATTCGGCTGTGGTTTACCTCTGGTTAACCCTGGTTGATTTGCGAAAGCTTCGTGTCCTCGCCACGTCGTCTACGCAGCGTCTAATTCCGAGGCTTTTGAGAACTATAACCGGTCTCTTCCGCAGTTGAAGAGTGATTCCGGGACATGGCACGACTTCCTCTAGACGCATCTTCGTTACGACGCTTCTCGAGTCGTGCGGCGCGTTCTTCTGGCGTCTCTTGAGCGCGTTGTCTCTCTCTCGCTTCGTTCTGTCGTTGTTGTGGCACTTTCGCGCTCTCCATAACGACTACAATGCACTTCTTCTTCTTCTTCAGTGATTGTTGGGAATAATGAAAAGGAGGGAGACACGGGCTTGTTTACTGGAGGACTAGCCTCCACGCCCACTGCCGGCGTGTCGTAGAAAGAGGAGGGGAGGGGAAAAAAAGATTGAAAGGAAAGGGTAGGCGCGCAGCCGCAACCAACCAGAACCTGACCTCGTCTTTACAATGCACTGAGGCGAAGCGCATGTATATATACCCCCGGCGAGGTGACACCTCCTCTCCCTCTACCCAGCGGAGCACATCTAGTGGAGCGAGCGGCGACTGCAGCGGCGTCGACGGCGGCGCCATCTGTTGGAGCGCTGCTGCGGCGTTGCTAGGCAACGGCGGCTCAAGTTCGTTCGTCGGCAAGCGTACATGGCATACGGCTGTCTACATACGGCATACGGCGCGACGAGCCGAAATGGCTTGCTGGCTGGCGTAGTAAACCTTTCCTTTTAAAAAATTCTATTTTTGAACCATATTCAACCATCTGTGCAGTGACGTGATCCTCATGTGTTTTCTAATGGCAATTGGATTTATTTGTAAGTTTAATTGGAACTATTTTTGTTTTAAGCCAGAAAATAAATTTGCAATTCGTGTCCCTGCGTTCAACTCCAGCATTGCTCGCTGCATGGTGCTCCAGGAGGATGCTTCTCATATTTTGGTTTTAAAAGGTCCGCTGCCATGTTCATTGATATTTTGTCACTTTCAACTCGAGCCTGAGGCAAGTCCACCATGCACCATGGTGAGAGAGATATGGTGAAACTTGCGTATTCCTCTTAATGGTACCGCTCTTGTAAACCGCCTAATGAGTTCACTTTCGTTTTTTTTCAGTCATTTGTTGGAGCACCCGGAGGGCTACAACACACTTAATAGTTGTGTCAACCCATGTAAACGGCTTATAGAGGGTCAGTATTTGATCTTTGTGCGGTCTCTGAATAGTTTCTGTTGCTGCCAAGGGTATCAAAGTTCCTCCAGTGCAGTCTCAAGCACTCTTCGCAAGTGACGTGGTGAAAAAGTGCATTCCACCGAAAAACTGATATCATTTTCTTGATAGCATAGGTTTTTAACGCTGTTTGGTCAGACCGCCAAGTGTGCTCCCGGCTCAGTACTGTTTGTGTTGTGGAACAAGAGCAGTTCTGCCATCAGGCCACTTCATTTTTACTTTTTTTCAAATGTACCCTTCAGCAGGTTTCTGTTTTGCCGAACCTGGCGACATTGCAGCCCAGCACACCATTCAAAACAAAACATTTTGACAGATTTGCCTGTCTGGTTGGGTTTGAAGACTTATAATAAACTGCACATCTCCAACCAAAATTTTAACTTTAACCCAACGTTTCGACGCTGACTCGGCTCTTTCATCAGGGGTGACTGAGAGCAGTAGCTAGCGTCTTTTAAGTATGGAGGGTAGGGGGGGGGGGGGGGTGAAAAGAACACCTGTGTCGCGAATGGCGCGGGGGAGAGGGAGGGGGGTTTAGGCTGTTAGTCACGCTGGCGCACTGCAGAGAGGTGCTTAATGGCGACTTTTTTTCGTTGGGTTGAAGAGCGAAGTCCCTGAGCATATACGGGGGGCAGGTTTCCTTTTGTGCAGTTGATATTGTTCGGGGTGGTTTGGATATGCCAGGATTCCAGAAGGAGCCTCTTGTGGTAATTTGTTTCGGTTCCGAGGATGCGGGATTCTTCAAAGTTGATTCTATGGTCGGAGTCCTTGGAATGTTGGGCTACTGGATTGCGCTCTCTTGTGAATTTGCGGACATCGTTCTTATGTTGCCGAATTCTTTCTTTGAAATTTTTGGTTTTGCCGATGTAGCTTGCGTCGCAGTCGGCTCATGGAATTTGGTAGACAATGCCTTGGGCTCTTTCTCTCGGCGGCCGGTGTTTGGGAACAGGTAGGCAAAGCGCAACATTGTTTATGGGCTTGTGTCCCACCTGGAGACCCGCTTTTTTCAGGATTCGGGCGATGGTTTCGCTGACACCTCCGACATAAGGTAAAGTGACATATTTTGGTGTTGGCGTTGGTCTTTGTGCGTCGATTTCCTGACGAATGTTGTGTTTTTGACGTCGAATGGTTTTTTGAATAGTTTTTTGGGTAGCTGTTCATGATGAGTTCTTTGAATATCGTGCATTGTTCTTTTTTTCTGTCAAGTTCTGTGTTGCAGTGTGTCTCAACTCTACTGAACAGCGTCTTCACCACTGATGCTTTATGGACTGTCGGGTGGTTCGAACAGAAGTGGCGATACCGGCCTGAGTGGGTTGTTTTGCGGTATGCGGAGAATTGAAGGGTATTGACGTTTCGGGACACGAGGACGTCCAGAAACGGCAGGGAGTTTTCTTGTTCCACCTCTAGCGTGAACTGAATGTCAGGTTCTACGGAGTTTAAATGACGAAGGAAGTTTTGAATCTCCGATTTTTTGATGACGGCGAAGCAGTCGTCGACATACCTGAGGAAAATCTTTGGTTTCGGGTGGAATGAGTTCAGGGCCTGTTGTTCGACGTGTTCCATTGTTAAATTGGCCATGACGACAGAAATGGATGCTTCCATTGGTGTTCCTTTCACTTGTCGGTAAAATTCTCCGTTTGACGAGAAGTATGTGTTTGATAGGCACAACTCCAGGGGGCGCCACACATCATTTACACTGAGAGGGGTTCGTGCACTGAGCGTGTCGTCGCGTTGTAGGTCGTCACGGGTAGCGGCCACCGCAAGCACACCATTGTATTCGGGCTGTTGAGTTCTAGTTTTGTGTGTATTCGCAGCCGGCGCCAAAATGTGCTGCAATGAGGAGATGGTACGGAGAAATGTCGATGTTGAACGAAGGGACTCAACTTGCAAAACTGTCCTCACTTAAAGCAAAAAAAAAATGCTCCGATTAAGCTTTTACAAATAAATGTCATCTAATGGCTTTGAGCAACTTCCTATCTTTCATAATTTAATTCAGATCACCTAATTAAGGATTTCACTGCTGAATGTCTCAAGAAGCAAATTTTCTCAAATTTAGAATTTTTTTGCTGACGTACCTTATGCTTTTCTTCTCTCTTAAACTTGTTTATCGCCTTCTTTGCCTTCTGGACTGCTTAGAAAAATAGCTGGAATAACTGCTATGAGAACATAAGGTTTCATATAAGATTTGAAATCTCATATTTTGCACCTTCTTCCATGCTTTGTTTAAAACAAAATAAGTTCAATTTACTGTATATAGAAGCGGAATACTTTTTATATATATAAAAAATTTCATAGTCATGCCTAAGAAAGTTTTCTTTACAAATTTTCTGCAAGGCTAGGTTTGGTTACCACTTAGAAAGTGAGGTGGTGGCCACGACACAAAAAAAAAATTATTTTGCCGAAAAGAAGCTGGGCTAATGTTTGCCATAGTAATGCAATAAGGCATGATTTTTTTAAAAGAAATAGAAGATCGTCGAATACTAGGTAGGTCTGGATCAGTTGGCTTAGAATGCCTTAATAACACTTAAGTACCAACTGTGTGATCGTTTCAAGGATTCTTTACGATATTTTTGTAGCTCCATTAATATTGGAGTGTAGGTAGAACGCAATTTTTTCTGCTTGCATAATTATAATGGTTCCATGTCATGCCGTTTACTTTGGCTCTTGCGTGCAAACTTGTATTGCTTTGTAACTAGTTTTTGGTGCAGGCATTCACCCCAAATGAGTACTGCTGCTCCTGGTCAGTACACCGAACTGGACCAGTGGAGTGGCGTGACTGTATGTACCTTTGCTAAACTTCCGAAAAATATTTATGCATTAATCTGGGTGCTCGGTATTTTCATGTTTCATATGTAATGGCAGATGATATGCAGCTCTGTGCTAAGGAGGAATGTGGCCATTCGTTAAAACCATTTTACAGTAGCGATGATTGCAACATGAGTTATCCTATTTGTCTAGTTTATAATTTTTTCACTATATGGTGCATGTGTGCCTTAATGAAAGAGAACCACAACTCGTGGAGGAAAAACATTGCCTGACTTGTTGGTTGTTAACATTGCGATGGCACAGCAGAGCATTTGTGATCTCCACATGCACACGTTTATTTGTATGTATTTCTTCATGAGTGGGTGCAGAAAAGAAACATCTGCTTGGAACCCATTGCGGTCGTTTTCCCAGACCTAGACTTCATCTCTTAAGAATGTGTGACAGCATTTTAGTCTTGGCAAAGCAGCACGCTGGGTAACAGGACACAGGCAAAACACAGATGCAACGCTGACTAATAATTTAGAAGTTTATTGCTTTGCTGACTATAAATACAGGAAGCATCATCCTAAATGCAGTGGAGGAAAGTCATGCAATCGTCATTTGCCACATCTGTGGGGATTATTTATCCAGACAGTCAATTTATTTTTTTGTTAATATAGCTGATGATGTGCTTACGCAGGTTGAACAGTTCTTGTGTATTTTGTACGCTGGTATATCTCGCGCATGAGCTATCGATGATATTTCCTCACATTTTTACATTCTCGAAATTGTGGAATGCGCACATAGTCCGACAAGTGTCTTGCTACCATGCTGTCATGTCCTGTCTGTGTTGCCGGCATGTTCAATTAGATGTATGTTGACACTCTGACCTGATTTGTCAACATATGACGCTCCTTATGACAGAGAAATCCTGTACACTAAGCCACTGTCGCATACTGTGAATTTGTCTCTGTGCTTTGTCTTGCACTGGGCTATCTTTGAATCACCTTTGCTGGGCATGTTTCATAATAATTACTGCTACTTTCTGCAAAAACAAATGAAGCCATTGCAAAGAACTTCTGCAAGCTGAAAAGAAGGTCAAGCACCAAAGATTGAAGGACGAAGCTTAAAAACTTGTGTGAAGCCAACAAATTGACCAAACTAGGGCTGGCTGTGAACAAGGGTGAGGGCTCATGCCTTCTTTAAGGCAGAAACACACAAGGATAACTGGCCTTTCGGTGTAATTGTCTCTGAACAAGGATCGTGGCAGCAACCCTTAGGGCAGTATCTGCAAGAATTGATCTCCTTGCTCACAGTGGAAGACCTTTTCCTGGTAAAGAGGCCAAAAATGCCTGCATTCCTCTCGAACAGCTGTCCGGAAGAAGTGTCTACTCCATTGTAATCAAGGGCTTACATTACACGCTGACACATACCTCCTTGTTTGAGATTTTAAGAGAATGCATTGGTTCCATGGGAGCAGTACGATTCCATAACCAATGCGGATGGATTCATGGAGCTGTTGACCATCTATTGCGTTCTACCTATGTAAATTTTAATGATGGTCTGTACATTCAGTGGCAAGGAGTATGCAGGGGTTCCTGCGTTGCACCAATTCTCAGTGACCTTCTGCTGACCTTCTGCCTGTCAAGATCGCCAACTAATAGAAGCTTTTCGAGGCACCAATATGATAACGATCTTCCGTTTTGTGTACGACTTCCTAATAATCCACAAGCTAACCAAGGGCAATACAAGGACATTGTTGACATCTTTAAGACATCCGAAGTTCTTTCCAACATTGAGCTGACCAGAAAAATGCCAGTGGAGTTACAGCTTCAGTTTTTCGATCTATGACTGTACATCGGAGAGGCCCATATGTGCTGGTGTTATGTTCCGCATTAAAAAAAGGCTGTGGCTATAGACACACCGAAAAATGCAATGCCCTAAACAGATTGTGTATGAACCGTCAGCAGGAAAGTGTCGAGGGCCAACTGACACGGTTGCGTGAAGCTAGTTTCGCAGATGACCGCATCTGCAGCCTTAGCTTCAAGGTAATGGAAGAAGTTTGCCTATCTACCCCAACGAGGCTTCAGAAACAAGAACGGAAGTTAGCTGTCATGCCATATGCGCACAGTGTCAGCCACGCGCTAATGAAAGTGGTCGGGCGGTTCGCTGTGAACGTAGTATGCAACGTGCCCAGCAAAATGCTTAAAGACTGCCCGGTGTAAAGCGAAGCAAGAGACGAATTCACAGGATGCGACAGTGACTTGGTATACAAAATCCTTTTGTCATGCAGACTATCATACGACGGGAAAAAACGCCGGCGTGTCAGCATTCGTCTAATGGAGCATGTCGGCAACACAGACAGGATATGGCAGCAAGCAAGCGAGACACGTGTTGTACAGTGAGTGCATTCCGCGCTTTCGACATTGTAAACCCTTCTTATTGAGTTCGACAAGCGGATCGGCTATGTGAGCATAATCGAGAATAAAGTCATTGTAGTATCCCGTTCCTATAATATGTGAGAGTCTCGTTCTGACTCTAACAACCATCAGTCGCCGTCTCCTCGATGCTTTTCGCGTTGTACTATGTACTGCCGATCCCCACCCTTCCAAGTGGCAAACTGGGCGCATCAGTCCCGGGGCACGAAGTGCGTCGTCAACGGCCGCCTCAAACGGCATTTCCTCTCCTGTGAACATTACTAAGGTGCTCGTTGAAGAGTGTACCTGTTCATGCGCTTATTGACACTGGTGCTACTGTCTCAGTCATTAGTCACCACATGCGCAAACAACTCAAAAAAGTGAAAAATCAGCTTTCTGACATTTCGCTTCGGACTGCCAGCGCTGAGCACATTCGACGCTTTTCCAGCACGCACCGTCCGCCCAGCATCAAGGCCCGTCTTAAAGAATTGAGGTCATTCTTCTCGCGCGCCTTTCTCAATATCATCCTCGGGTGGGACTTTTTCTCCACTCATCCTGCCATAATCAATGCTCACATTGATTTTTCGCCGCTGTATGGCGCTATCCTCAACACCTCCCCTGTTACAGTCGCGCCATATTCATCCCTCGACGACCCCGATGCGCGGGCTTACTCTTCTCATCTTGTGTCACTGACCTATGCTGTCCTCTCTGATGCAATCGACCTTCATAAATCCTTTCTCCTGTATGCTCACGAGAAATCTGTACTGTTCCCGCATGTAGTAATAAGTGGTTTTCATTAAAATAATAATAAAAAGGAAGGAAAACATTTCTGCTAGCCCCGGCATCTGCCATCGATACTGAAGCAACTGAACTGGGGCAACGGAAATAAAGGATAGCAGGCAGAATGGAGACATGAAATGAAAGAGGTGAGAGGACAGGAAGACAGGATAGGGGGAGAGGTAATATACAAAAATCAGTTGCACAATAAGATATGTGTCCAGGTTGTGCGGGTGATTAGTTCATGATGGAGCAATATAAACACACGCACACAGCACTATATTGACTACAACTGGAGTGGGGCGTCCAGTTGTTAAACGTCCAAGGCAGAACTCGCGGAGCGTTCGGCCACTGCGTTTAACTATCTGGCGGAGAACAGACGGGACGGCCGCCGCGGTGGCTGAATGCTTATAGCGCTCGGCTGCTGGCCCGAAAGACGCGGGCTCGATCGCTGCCGCGGCGGTTGAATTTCAATGGAGGTGAAATTCTAGAGGCCCGTGTGCTGTGCGATGTCAGTGCACGTTAAAGAACCCCAGGTGGTCCGAAATTCGGGAGCCCTTCACTAAGGCGTCTCTCATAGCCTGAGTCGTTTAGGACGTCAAACCTCCATAAACCAAACCAAACAGATGGGACGTCAAGCACGTCTGTTCGAGGAACGCACAGAGGCTCACCATCACACTAAACACAAATGAACCCAGATGGGTGTTTTTAGCTTGTCCTCTAGCATCCTCCCAAATCGAGGTTCGATATACACCGTTAGATTTGGGGTAGATTTCAGCACCAAGAAATACGGAGGACTTACGGTTAGCGAAGGGAGCAGATTGGGTGTAAATTTTTACACCAAAAAAATACGAAGCACTTGCGGTTGACAATGGGAGTATATTTGGTGTAGATTTTTACACCAAAAAATACGATGCACTTCCGGTTTGCAGTGGGAGGTTTCAACCGCGGCGATACGCTGAGTGGTGGCTGCTGTGTCGTGTTTATGAAGGCGCTGATTTTGCAACGCCGGCATCTAGGACGAGGTGATGACAGCAGACCGTTTTTCTATATTGCATTTTTGCTCTTACAGGGCTACTAAAACTGCTAACTATATAGGCGGAACGGTGCTAGTTAATCACAATAATCAGGTTCGAATGCGCTTTGTAATCATGAACAAAGCCCAATCGAACTTCAATTTTGAGATATAACAACCAGCCCCGTTCCGTCCATGCCGTTACGAAGTAGTACTGTAAGGAACAGGGCAAGAAAGCTGGATACAAAGTGCCTCGGACCGTTGTCTTCACCTCCTCCTGGATGCCTGCGTTGCACGATCGTGGCGCCATGCATACACACGACGTCCCAGTGACGTCGCAGCGTACTGCCGTACATCAGGGAAACAAAACGAGACCAGCGGTGGCGGCAAGGAAACGTCTTAAATCTTACTCCGCTGAGTATACGGATTTTCTGTAAAAAATACACAAACCATGGCTGCGGCGCTAGCCGAAAGTATCATGACGGGGTGGTTCGCAATGGGCAAGAAAGGCAGAGTTGGGGAGACGACAGGCAATGAAACTGAAAACAAGACCGTGGTAACGAATCTACGTGCCAAATTCCTGCAACACATTTTTTTTCTCGTAAAAGTACACCATCTCTCTACTGTGGTCCAAAAACCGAATCCCTGAAGTTAAGGAACCTGAATGGTGCACAAGCCACTTGCGGGCCGCTCCACATTGGACAAATAATGTTTGCCATATCTCTGCCTTTAGAAACTTTTAAAAAGAATGCATTTGTATATTGTATCCTTAAAATCCGTTCATTACTGCTACTTATTTTTGCAGTCCATGATGAACCTTTTTAAAGAAAATTTCGAATTCCGTGCTGCACTCGCGCATTAAAAAATATTTTTCGAGCACTATTTTTTGATCCAGTCTATAAGTCCTCAAAGTCGATAAAAGCAGGATTCGCAGTAAGGATTACACAAAAACATTGCATATAGCTTGTGCTCCGTGGTTTTATTTTCGAACAAAAATATAGTTCAGAAGTACTTGTATTTGGGCGTGTTGGTTCATATCTTTTCGGGAGGACACAGGGGCGCAACAAAAACACACGGACATAGAAGTAGACAGGGACGAGCGCTTACTATCAACAGGCTTTATTTGACGTAGACCGTTAATATACTTTCGCCTACCCAAGCGCCACTGTGCGAATCACAAGCACGTGGGTAACAGAAAACACCAAAAGAAATCGAAAGGTAGGCGATTACAGAAATCTATCTAAGAAAACCGTTTCAGATCGGCGAAGCATTACAGACGAATCACTGATGCAGTTATCCCCTTTTTTTCTGATGTAATAGGCTTCCACCAGTTCCCGTTCAATCTGATCGCGGCTTCTCAACAATACTCTACAGTCCGATAATCGGGGAAAACAGGCGACCTTAGTCTTCTTAGAGCACTCTTGGCAATGGTCCGGGAGATGGGAGCCTGTCTTCTTTAAAGAATTTTTGTGCCAAGAATGCTCTAAGAAGACTAAGGTCGCCTGTTTTCCCCGATTATCGGACTGTAGAGTATTGTTGAGAAGCCGCGATCAGATTGAACGGGAACTGGTGGAAGCCTATTACATCAGAAAAAAAGGAGATAACTACATCAGTGATTCGTCTGTAATGCTTCGCCGATCGGAAACGGTTTTCTTAGATAGATTTCTGTAATCGCCTACCTTTCGATTTCTTTTGGTGTTTTCTGTTACCCACGTGCTTGTGATTCGCACAGTGGCGCTTGGGTAGGCGAAAGTATATTAACGGTCTACGTCAAATAAAGCCTGTTGATAGTAAGCGCTCGTCCCTGTCTACTTCTATGTCCGTGTGTTTTTGTTGCGCCCCTGTGTCCTCCCGAAAAGATATGAACCAACACGCCCAAATACAAGTACTTCTGAACTATATTTTTGTTCGAAAATAAAACCACGGAGCACAAGCTATATGCAATGTTTTTGTGTAATCCTTACTGCGAATCCTGCTTTTATCGACTTTGAGGACTTATAGACTGGATCAAAAAATAGTGCTCGAAAAATATTTTTTAATGCGCGAGTGCAGCACGGAATTCGAAATTTTCTTTAAAAAGGTTCATCATGGACTGCAAAAATAAGTAGCAGTAATGAACGGATTTTAAGGATACAATATACAAATGCATTCTTTTTAAAAGTTTCTAAAGGCAGAGATATGGCAAACATTATTTGTCCAATGTGGAGCGGCCCGCAAGTGGCTTGTGCACCATTCAGGCTCACTTTAATTTCCTGCAACTATCTTTTCTCCTTCACCTTTTCTCCCCTCACCCCTTTCCCCCCGTGCAGGGTAGCAAACCGGCTATTCGTCTGGTTAACCTCCCAGCCTTTCTTCTTCCTCCTCCTCCTCCTCCTCCTCCTCCTCCTCCTCCTCCTCTTTAACCTTCCTAAACTGGCTGGAAATTAAGTGCGGTCTTGTTGACGTTCATAGTTCCGAAGTGTTCTTTGACATGTTGCTTGCATTTAACGTTAATCAAACAGTGTTCTTTCTAACACGTGTAACAGATTTTGCTTTCTCTATTTTAGACCTTTTGTTTTGTTCTAACCACAGTCAAGAACATGTAACGGAGGTTCACAATGGCATTTCCGATCATAAAATTATTTACTTCACTTGTGTTTTTCCACAAAGGACGAGTTCTTGTAAATCGAAGCGTGTTGTTAAAAAAACTATTGTGCTGCAGATAATGTTCCAATGACACATTATTTAGAGGATTGCCTTTTCTTTTGCACTGACGATGCCGTTGACGTATTACGGACGAAGTTCAAATCTTGGTGTCACCACTGCATAAAAAACTTTATCCCATAAAAACTGAAAAAAGTTGGAAAGTTGGTCGAGGTGACCCTTGGGTAAGCAGAAATATGCTCCAGATAAAACTTTGGTTGAAGCGACGTAGGATATATTAAAGCGAGTTGACAAGGAAGTGGTTAAAGAACTAAAAGCTATACTCACTATTAAGTTGCGACACGTCTCGGGAACGTTAATACACTGACACTCTCGGCCGTTTTGCTTCAGAAAGCCCACGAAAATTCTGGTAGTTCTTAGGGAACAAAAGTCTTCGACGGATCGAGCAGACAGTGGCAGGAAACACTGTCATTACAGACTGCAGCAAAATAGCAGAAATGTTTAAATCTCACTTTAAAAGCGTGTTTACGAACTCAGGCCATAATTGTGGTCTCACACCAGCAACGAATGGATCAGACACTCTGTCCATATCTTTGGAGGGTGTAGTCGAACTGCTCTTACGGTTGTAGGTGTTTGCAGCGCACACGAAACACGGACGGACAGAAAAGGGAACGAAACACAGCGCTGACTTTCAACTGAGCTTTATTGGAAAAAATAAGCGACTTTTATACAAAAATTTTTAACATGTGACTCAGAAGATGTCAAAACGTCCTACTACATGTGCCATCTAAAATCACTGATACTCTAGATAAAAAACCCTGAAAAAACATGAATGGAAAACACTGAAAGACACGTGCCGCCTAAACCACCTAAAGGGTGTCATGATCAACAACGGTGAAGGAACAACATTCGAAAAAGCTACCAAAAAAACTATGATACCAAAATGCAAAAGCAGGGTGAAGCTGTATATGGGCTCCCGTTGTCACAAAAAAATTAAAAGAAAAAAGAAAATACATTGACAAGAAACAGGGCTGAAACGGTATAAAAACACATTAACTAAAACAGCATAAGACCCATTATTTAAAGAGTGTTGAAATTTACAGGTGCGCGCCTGCGGCCTGCAAGAATCCAAGTTCTTTATCCAGGAGTACTAAGGACACAGCGCTGACGCACTTGTCCCCTTTCTGTTGGATGGCTTTTGCCTCGATAATCTCCCTTGTGGTCTGATCGCTGCTTCTACCTAAAATCGTAGTGTCCTGGAACCGTGGTATGCACTTATTGCATTCGCTGCAGTGTACAGCGAGATTTCCTTCTCGTATGTTTCTCTTGCGCCGATTGTCATAATTACTGTTGTGTTCTCGGAGTCGGTCGTTATGGCATCGGCCCGATTGTCCTATACAGACTTTCCCGCAGCTTAACGGAATCTGATACACCACACCCTTGGTACAAGGTACAAACGGAGACCGGTGTTTTTTGGAGCACTGCACACGTGGTGTACCACACGTCTGAGTAAGCTTGCAAAGCTTTGACAGCTTTTCTGGGGCTGAAAACAATACTCTCAACTTCACTTTTTTGCCTATTCGTTTCAAATTGTGGGAGATGCTGTGCAAATAGGGTACTACAACCAGGTTTCGTTTTTGTTGACTCTCTTTATCAACAGACTGCAAGGTTGAAAGAAAGTGGTTATCCGGAGCAGATCATCATCTCGGTGGCTGAAAGAATCTACAGGGAAGTGAAGAGTAAAAGCAAGGGAAGTATGAAAGCTTCGGCTGAGAGTCAACAAAAACGAAACCTGGTTGTAGTACCCTATTTGCACAGCATCTCCCACAATTTGAAACGAATAGGCAAAAAAGTGAAGTTGAGAGTATTGTTTTCAGCCCCGGAAAAGCTGTCAAAGCTTTGCAAGCTTAATCAGGCGTGTGGTACACCACGTGTGCAGTGCTCCAAAAAACACCGGTCTCCGTTTGTACCTTGTACCAAGGGTGTGGTGTATCAGATTCCGTTAAGCTGCGGGAAAGTCTATATAGGACAATCGGGCCGATGCCTTAACGACCGACTCCGAGAACACAACAGTAATTATGACAATCGGCGCAAGAGAAACATACGAGAAGGAAATCTCGCTGTACACTGCAGCGAATGCAATAAGTGCATACCACGGTTCCAGGACATTACGATTTTAGGTAGAAGCAGCGATCAGACCACGAGGGAGATTATCGAGGCAAAAGCCATCCAACAGAAAGGGGACATGTGCGTCAGCGCTGTGTCCTTAGTACTCCTGGATAAAGAACTTGGATTCTTGCAGGCCGCAGGCGCGCACCTGTAAATTTCAACACTCTTTAAATAATGGGTCTTATGCTGTTTTAGTTAATGTGTTTTTATACCGTTTCAGCCCTGTTTTTTGTCAATGTATTTTCTTTTTTCTTTTAATTTTTTTGTGACAACGGGAGCCCATATACAGCTTCACCCTGCTTTTGCATTTTGGTATCATAGTTTTTTTGGTAGTTTTTTCGAATGTTGTTCCTTCACCGTTGTTGATCATGACACCCTTTAGGTGGTTTAGGCGGCACGTGTCTTTCAGTGTTTTCCATTCATGTTTTTTCAGGGTTTTTTATGTAGAGTATCAGTGATTTTAGATGGCACATGTAGTAGGACGTTTTAACATCTTCTGAGTGACATGTTAAAAATTTTTGTATAAAACCCGCTTATTTTTCCCAATAAAGCTCAGTTGAAAGTCAGCGCTGTGTTTCGTTCCCTTTTCTGTCCGTCCGTGTTTCGTGTGCGCTCCAAACACCTACAGCATGAAAAACCAACTAGCCCAAGAAAAGACGATTCTGCTCTTACGGCACGATAGGCAGAAGTACCTTCTGCCTATCTGCTTGGCACGCTTCCCACTAAGCCATAACGGTGAAATGTCGCCTCTGTGATGATCCAGAAATGATTGAGCATTGTTTCATCGATTGCAAAAATGCAATACTCTTCTGAGATATCTTGCAATGGACATTGAAAAGAAGGCTTAATTTGGCACCACATTCTGCACATTATCTCACCGCACTGCAATTCTTTGATGAACCCTTAGACACGTTCTTTCAGTTTGGACTACACCGCCTATGGGATGCGCGCATGATAAACCGACATTGTGAATCTGATGTTTTTTTTTCAGAAGTTCACATCAGTAGAATAATTCTTCATGTAAAGAAATTGCATGCCCAGACCGAGTTTGAACCGGAGTTGGAAGCACGTACTCTTAGTGCTGTGCTCTTAATTGGCATTTTTTTAGCGCACCGTTGCTTAGGTGAGTCGTATTATGCATTACATTGATTTGAGATTGTTTTCTTCATGCTTTGAAAATAGTTCATGTACATAGAACATTGCTTACTTGTAATAAATACCCTGTTTAAAAAATACTAGGCCACAACTACAGACTATGGAGACTATTATTTCCCGCGTCAAATCCGAATAAATTGTTCTGAACTGCTGGCTCAAGTCATAAAGTGAAGTCGCGGCCGCCGCTATACGATTACCGCTCAAGGAGCACTGAAGCTGCAGGTAGGCGCCCGGGATTTGCCACTGATGTTTTCAATCATTACATGCATAGTAGTATGCATCAAAACATTCACAGCGCTGGCTGTATGTCTTTGCTCCTGTGCCGCGAACGCAATTTTTGCAACACACGGAGCTCCGGCGCAACAATTGCTGGCATATTGCTCGACGCAGCTCAACAACTGGTCTACGGAGCAGCGAGGGCCATGTTTTACTTCCAACTCTAAGCTTTTTGTAGATGGCAAGACATAAGGAAGGTTTGGGTGATCGAAGGCCCGGCAGTTGACCAATACATGAATTGAATTGAATGTTTATTGTTTCACGCATTCTCTTCGTGTAGGTAGCCGCCGTGGTGGCTCAGTGGTTTTGGCGCTCGGGAGCTGACCCGAAAGACGCGGGTTCGATCCCGGCCGTGGCAGTCCAATTTCGATGTAGGCGAGACTCTAAAGTCCTGCGTACTGTGCGATTTCAGTGCACGTTAAAGAACCCCGGGTGATTGAAATTTCCGGAGCCCTTGACTACGGCGTTCCTCATAGCCTGACGCTTTGGGACGTTAAAAACCCCATAAACCATGTCTGCGTGTAGGGGGCAGAGGTAAAAGCAAAATGCCTGACATAGCCTCTGCGCCCCTACAGTTTGAAGACAGCATGACGTATCATTCTCACACATATTTTTCAAACATATCTTTTACACACAGCAGACAGGGGCGAATAATTCAATTATTCAGAACGGAAGTCTTCAAAGCATTGCTTTTTCTTGAACATGATAGATTTTGAAAAGGCAGAAGATAATAAACAATAAGTATTATGTAACAATAAAATTGTTTTACATCAGAAGTCAACAAAGAAAAGGAAACCATAGAATTCACTGGTCCAAAAAAAATAGCATATGCAGTAAATAGATCAGTACATAGAAACATTTCAGAAAAGAACAAGGTTTAGACTGATGTGCAATGTAAATGCTGAAACAATGGCTAATATATTTTACAAGCGCTATTAGAGATAACATCACATAATATCACATAAATAATAACATAGAAATAACATAACATAATGCAACCTAACTGAGGTTACATGTGTTATCTGGTATGAGCGGAAGCTCCACAAAAGGAAAATAGAATGTCACTGCCCACTAATAGCTTTTTACACCCCTTTGTGAAGTTGTGGAAGGATTGTGTGTATTGTATGTTAAAGTGATCGCTTTTTAGTCTACTAATCGTTTGATAATTCAATGTTCGCCTTCCGTAATTAGTTCTTGTGGTGGGCTTTAGATGGTGTGGTCTACGTATTGATATGAAGTGCAACTATCGACAAGTATTGTGTGCAGCCTATTTTTGTAAATCCACTGGAGTAGTTTGAAATAATAATCTCGATCTGCTTTAAGCATGCTATATTTAATGAAGAGCGGTTTTGTTCAGAGTCCTCGTTTCTCACCCACATGGTTTTCACACAATCTCAATATTTTCTTTTGTACAATGATTAGTTGTAGTTTGAAGCTGCCGTAGTTCCCCATACTAGAATGCGTAACTGAGTTTTGAATAGAAAAGTGAGTAGGTTAATGCTTGTTTCAACCAGAGGGTAGTATATTTTGTATTTTATACAAGCAGCCAGTAACTCGAAATACGCTGCAGAAGTACTTGCTGTTGTGCTAGTTGGTTCATCATAAAGTTGAATGGCGCAAAGGAACAAACACAGGAAGACACAGAGACAGAAAGAGGCGATGTTCCTTTTCGTCATTCAACTTTATAACTCGAGATAGTTCACTTTTTAACTTGTTAACGTGAGTATTCCATGTAAGGTCCTTTGTAAACCATACGTACAAGAACTTTTGCTCATTAACTTCTTCCAGTAACGTATCCTCAAATTTCAGATGAACACTTTAGGGTTATTTTTTATTTGCTGGCTTAAAAATTGTATATTTGGTTTTGCATGTGCTTAAACTCAGCCGGTTGCTCTTAAGACACCTGGAGAGGTGTAAGAGGTAACGGTTAGCTGATGAGTCTATGACGTCTTCTTTGGTTCCAGTGAAGAAGATATTCTGGTCGTCAGCATACAATATTAGTTCAGGGAAATTTGGTATTAATGTTAACATCATTTATGTATCGAAGAAATAACAGGGGTCCTGTGACTGATCCTTGACGGACGCCATATTTGACTTTCAATTTCTGTGATACGTACCTGATTGTCGACGCATACATACTGATACCCATTTGAGAGATATGATGTAATTAAATTCTTCGCTACACCTCGGACACCATACGCAGCAAGCTTAAGAAGGATATCGTGTTGCACAGTGTCGAATGCCTTTTACTAATCCGAGAAAATCCCCGGAGTAAGCAGTTAGCGCAAGAGTGCAAATATAAATACACACACTGGAAATTATGCGCACAGGCGCTGTGTGCTCTTTTTATATTGCACAATGGTTTATCGATTGAAATGCGCTTAATTTTATTTTTCCAAACTCTCTGCACTGCCGATACCTCTCGGCAGGTGCGGAAAGATAGCGGACGTATGCTCGCTAGTTCGTAGGCCTCGTTTAAAGCCTGCGATGAAGCTGCCCTTGCATAGTTTTGTGGTAACCACTTAATTTAGTGTCTTCAAGCACGTATATTACAAGCTTGTGACGATGGCCTACAATTCTCGTTTCATTTTTTCCTTGCAAGTTGTTCGCCAATGGCTCATATGAGGGTCAGCGCTACGTTAATAAAGCTGGCTTAAGAACGACTCACTCACCAACCTAAACGATCAAAAGAGCAAGAAATGGCCTTCATTTCTGTTCAGTGGAAAAATGACACACCCAAGAAAACAGCGCTTACTTTCGCAATACTTTCCATTGGCCCGATGTCTCGGCTCCCAGTTTCTTGACCACACGCTATTTCCAATACGATACTGCCAGCGTGCCCTTAAAGCGTAAAGCGCTGTTTCCAATGCCACGAAGATTATACCGGTAGCAAATCCAGCGTGGTCAAGCAGATTCCAGCGTTTTACGCTATCCTACTAGCACAGAATTTCTTCGCGTGCCAGCTCCAGTGAACTTCGCCGACCGCCAGCAGCGTCTTCTGACTAAAAACCATTGTAAAAAACGGACTGTTTTCGTGGTGGAAGCCGCTGGGGGACGCAGGTTTTGCAATGACATGGCCAAAGTATGACATGGCCAGTTATCAGGAACAAATTTGATTTGACATCCGGATAAGTAGCCATACGATGTCTCAGCACGTATAGAATGTGGAATGATTTTCAACAAAAAACGAGTTGGTATAGTTCAGCGCTTGTCCTGCGATCTATGTTTCTGCGATGTCATCCCCGCTTTTTTACCTGCGATTTTCCACGATGAATGACAGACAAGTCTACGCGAAGATATTAATCGACGACATGCATCTTCGTGCGCCAGCTGCTTCGAACAAAGATAAGAGAAAACTCTCTTATCTTTAGTAGGCGGTTTAGTAATACTTGCTAAGAGGCTAGTTGCTGTGTATTTTCGTGAAAAGACTTAGCACCAAAACAGATAGCACAGTCCCGCGCTGGTCAAGCTTGTACCGCTTGTCCCAACATCAGATGCTCTTGTCCCGTCTCTCCTGCTATGTGCTATCTGTTTTGACGCAAAATCCTTTTACGAAAAAAAACGCTCTGAGGAAGCTAACACTTATAGATATTTGGAGCCACTTACTTCGCATTGCCGTTGCCTTTAAGATTCCAGACGTAGGTGGCAACCTTTGACTTGTTATTGAAATTTGTTCGCGTGATGATCACGCAATCCAAGGAGGGGTCTTCGCTTGATGAGTAGAGTGCAACAAGTTCCGGGAAAGCTCCAATCATCTGCACAAAAACAGACACAAACAGCGCTTTGTACTAATACAGAAGCGACACCGAAGCCGTGCGCTGCGCTCCGCTCTTCTTGGAAGAAAGACTTCGTCAAGTTGGTGCATACTTACAATTTATTGTTGCTGTATATACACACATACATAGAATTTTCCAGTTCTGTAGACGGCTAAGTGCTTTTGGCGTCTGGCTGTTGTTCCCAAGGTTGCGGGTTTGATCCCCACCGCGACCACTGTTTTTTGATAGAGGCGAAATACAAACTACCAATCTGCTGTGTAATTGGGCTGTGTAACGTTAAAGAAGCCTAGGTGGCCTTAAGTTTTCTCGAGCCCTACGGCGTTCCTTATAGCCCGTGTGACGCTCCTGGATGTTGTCCTTCCATCTCGCGAGTCTTCAGATTTGTAAAAATGCGATCATTAACCAGTTTAGTGATAGTGCGGTGGCACTACTAGGCGCATTTTCAGATTCCGTGAATAAATTGTACGTGGCTCAAGCCTGCTATGTGTGCAGGCGGCCCACTGGGTTGTGGTCAACCGGCCAATTGTGTTCACGTGGGAGGCCTTCACCTGGTTGAAGGACTGGGTGAATTCTATACATGGGTGAAAGCCTTCGAAGTAAGTGCCTCAAGGGGATCAAAGGCCTTTGTGGCAAAGGCCGTTAGGTCAGATATCTTTATGGTAAAGGCCTTATGATAAGAGATATAGGGTGAAAGCCTTCATAGTAAATTCGCTCCTGCTAAAGGCCTTTATGAGGAAACCCTTTAAGTCAAATGCCTTTGGTACGCAAGAACCTTAGGTGTCAACCGTAACTAGATCTACTGAACAATATTCCGCTCTTAGCCCTTGTAAACCGCCTGATTTTTTGGGGGGCCGAGTGCGCTGACGACGCGCTTCAAATAAGAGAATGAGTTTAATTTGTGTATTTGTTTATTTGGAAAGATTTATGTGTTTTTAAGATTCATTGCTGAAGACGAAAACAGAGAGGTGGACAAAAGAGGGAAAAGGGAATATGGTCTAATTTTATCGCCGCCAGCCTTTGTTCCCCTCTTTTTTTATCCTCTTTGTTATCGTCGCCCGCACGCTGTACTATCGCGCTGCTTGTCGCACTACACGGTCACACCGCTGTGTGGCGAGACTGGCGGATGTGTTAGGGGGCCTTATCTGAAATGCTCTGCCATTTTTATACTGAACGCCGCCGAGCAGGTGGGCATTCTCATCAGGAGGACAATCGTATTGCAACAACGGAGTTGTGCTGTGGGCCAAATATCTCCCGATAATCAGATTTACCTGTACGTCTGTGTGTTTTTCTGTCTCCTCTTCTAGATTCATGCCTGTTAACGATATCATATATAAGAAAATAATTGCTGAGGGTAACTCGTTCTAGTGCGTGGAAGTGAACATTAATCACTAGATCTGGTTCGGAGATACTTTTTCTTCGGCTTTACATTGCGATATTGAGCAAAAATTAAGAATTATAGAAAATTATAGTAACGAAGAAAATTTGGAGGTGGTATAATGGACGATACTCAAGGAAAACATTTGCTCGAATTACTTCATATTTGGTACATAAATCAGCAGTATGGGAAGTAAATCTAAGATATGCGATAAGTGTTAGCTTTCTTTTGAGGAATTACATTTTTCTGAAGTTTCGTTTTGGATGTGATGCCCATACTCGGTGGCAGGACTTAATGTGTGATCAGAATAGGGCGTGATAAATTATTCGTTTTAGAGAAGGGCGAAATTCATTGCGGAAGCGAGCAAGAAAGCCAATGGAAGGTGCTAATTTCTTAGCGAGATGTGTTGTATGCGCGGTCCAGCTGATATAGGCGCCAGATTTTATGCCTAGGGATGTTAAACTCTCCACAATTTCTACTTTGTTGTTCCCAAGTAAGAGGTCTTGGTTTGAGGTAATGTTGAGGCTCTTTTGTTTTAAAAAACGGATTTTTATTTAGTGGTAATAATACACAACTGATTCGAACAGGACAATGCACACAGTATTTTACGAACAGTGTTCCCGCGATTTATGAACTCGTCTTTTCAGGAGTTCCGTTAGAAAAAACTAGTGTCATAAGCGTACAGAAGGAATTTATCGTAAATGTCAATGCTTCAAATGTCATTTATGTACACGTTAAAAAGAAAAGGACCTAAAAAGGCACCGTGGGGCAAACCGCAATTTATGGCATAGAGACTGGATCTTGTATGTCCTTAACAGACGACAGATTGTTTTCTATTAGTAAAGTAAGAATGTAGAAGATTGAGACAAATACCTCGAACACCATAATTTTATAGTCTGGTAAGCAAATTATCATGGCCGAGAAAGTCAAACACATTGCTGAAGTACAAAAAGATGCTTAGAGTTATTTTTTATGTCGGAGTTCTTTTTTTTTTATCGAAGAGCAGATTCAGTAGAACGCCCCTTCTGATATACGAACCATGAATCAGGTAGCGCGCTGTGTTTAGTCTAAACATTTTCCTTTATTTTTAGCATTATCTTATCTTATACCTCTTGCAAAACAGGAAGAACAGAAATTGGAAGGAATTTAGGTAATACTACTTTACTAACTCCTTTAAGATAACTGCTAATTAGGCATTATTAATTTGATTCGGAAAAATAGCGAATGAAAGGGACAGATTGAAAATGAACGCAACATACGGGGCTGCTATTTGTGCAACACACTTAAGCGGCATTGTTTACATAATCATCATCATCATCAGCCCGACTAGGCCCACAGCAGGGCAAAGGCCTCGCCCATGCCTCTCCATTTAAACCTGTCCTTTGCCAACTGCGGTCACAGTATACCCGCAAACTTCTTGATCTCATCCGCCTAAATAACTTTATGACGCCCCTACTACGCATGCCTTCTCTTGGAATCTATATACTCTTAAGGATCAGCTGTCATCTTGCCTTCGCATCACATGCCCTGCCCAAGGCGACTTCTTCCTCTTGATTTCGACTAGGTTGTTGTTAACACGCGGTTGTTCCCTGACCCAATCTGCCCGCTTCCGTTCTTTTAACATAACAACTATAATTTTTCTTTCCATAGCTCACTGCTTTGTTTTTAACTTAAGCTGAATCCTTTTCATTAGCCTTCACGCTTCCGCCCCAGCTTCTCAGTAATATTTACAGCTCATAATAATAAACAGAGTGTTTCAACTTCTGGCAGCAGCAGCGGACACGCACACAGCATATCAAGATATTGTCTTCAATTTTTTCAGCATTTCATCGACGTACTGCCCCGTGTCATCGTCAGAGGATAACCGAGGTGGGCGTGTCTGGCACCCACAGTGAGCGCCACCTGGACTATCGCTTACCTGCAGCCGTGCGAAACACGTATCTTCACATTCTGGCAGCAGCAGCGGACACGCACACAGCATATCAAGATATTGTCTTCAATTTTTTCAGGTTGGTGCTTGTTCGTATGCTTTATTGTAAACGGCATCGTCACCTTGCCGTCGCTGCTGCTGCCAGGTGTGTTGTGGTGTAATTTTTGTCGCCTCTAGGACTAACTTTGTCGGGTGCTTTCGCCGAGCTCCTCAGCGCGAAAATGGACAGTGCAAAGGATGCCCTACAAGATTTCAGGGCTCTCGGGGATAAGCCTCCAGGGAGCATTAAGGAAGTAGCGAAGATTCTTACCGAACTTTTAACTAAACTTGATGTATTTGCATCCGACATGAAAAGCAGCGTCGAAAAAATGGGCGGCTCAAGCACTGAAATTCGCGCTGAGCTCTCTGGCATTAAAGAGTCAATTGACTTCATGAATGAGGGGTTTGAAAACTTCAAGGCAGATGTGGAGGGTTTTCGTCGGGAGCTTGCGGAAGTCAAAAAACAAAATGAACATTATGAGAAAACAAATGAGCTTCTGAGAAATGAACTGCAAGAGACAAAAAAAGACATGTTAGAGCTAAAACAGTTCACCAGGAACATAGATCTTGAAATCAAGGGACTTCCGCTTGCTCCGAATGAGGACCTTGTAAACTCTGTTCAGAAGGTGGCTTCTTGCCTGGGTGTCGCACTTGCCGAGTCTGACATTGATGTAGTGCATCGAGTGCGCTCTAAAGATAAGGATAAGCCAAACGTGGTGGTCAAGTTTGTCACAAGGTCTATCCGAGATAAAGTGCTCAATGCAGCTAAAAAGACCAAACTGAACACGAGACTGCTTGGTTTTGAAGAACAAGAACCCTTGTTTGTTAATGAGCACCTGTGCGTTGAAAACAAAGTACTACTATCTAAAGCAAAGAAAGCAGCTAAGGACCACAACTGGAAGTTTGTTTGGTTGTCACAAGGAAAAATTTTGATGCGTAGGGCAGACAACTCTACTGTTCTGCACATCACAAGTGAAGGTGACTTGGCCAACGTTGTGTGACTTTTCTTTTTTTCTGTCGTTCAGATCTTAGCATGACATTTTTCCTGTTTCTTTTGACATGGCTTTTACGTTTCAACAAGTTGATGATTTGATGCGTGATAAAAGCTTTTCAATTTTGCATTGTAACGTGCGCAGCATACGAAGTAACCTAAATAACTTGATTGTACACATGGCAAGGTATGAATCCTGTTTTGATGTAATAGCCGTGAGTGAAACGTGGCTTAAGCGTGATGAAGTAGTCTCTTTCCCGGGTTATAAATTTTTATCCCAGCCACGGGATACACGAGCAAGGGGAGGTGGGGTAGGGATGTTTGTCAGAGATAGTGTCTCCTACCAGCTAATGGGAGTGGCGTCTGTTAGTTTTGACTGCATTGAAACCCTGTTCATAAAACTTCAGGATGGTTTGATGGTTGGTGTGGTTTTTCGGACACCAAACACATCGATAACGGAGTTCCTTGAGAAGTTTGAAATGATTCTAACAGAATGTTTTCATGGGCGTCGCTCTAATATTGTCATAATGGGCGATTTCAATTTAGATCTATCACATGGAGTACAGAACAGCTACACTTTACTTCTCGAATCATTTGCCTTACGTAACCTTATTACAGAACCTACCCACGTAACAAGTACTTCAAGTACTCTAATAGATCACGCCCTCTGTAATATTGTCCCAGGTGTGCTGGCCGGTACCTGCGCTGAGGTGGTAGCCGACCATTCACCCATTTTTCTTGTAATAGAAAAAGACCTGCATCCACAAGCGCAGTTGACGCAGTGTAAAATTCGTAGTAAGATAAACTATGTAGCACTGCGTGAAACATTAGAACAAGCCGACTTCACTACGGCATATGATGAAAACGTCAATACTGAGTGTAAGAACTTTTTAGACATCCTTAAAAATGCCATTGAACAGAGCTCTCTGCCAAACACTAATAAATACAGCCAGCCAACGTGTCCTTGGATGAATACTGAAATATTAGCCGTGTTAAAAGATAAGGACAAATGGTATCGCAAATGGAAGCAGTTGAGATCAAACGAATACTACCTAACCCAGTATAAGCGCTGCAAGAACTTGTCTGTATCTCTTATGAGAAAAAGAAAAAAAGAATATTATTCATCACTGGTGAAACAGGCGCATGGAAATACAAAAAAAATTTGGGATATAGTGAACAACGCAATCGGCCTGCGATCCAGTACGGCAACACTCCCTGAGACAGTTGACGAAGACACAGTAGAATCATTCAATACCTATTTTACCTCTATTGGGCCTACGGTTGCCGCGCAAGTTCATGCTGACGCACCTACGGCGAAGATGCCGGAACGTGTTAACAACAGTTTTGCTTTGCCTGACATAGACATAGAAGAAGTAATCACTGCAGTCGGCAGCCTTTCAGCCGGCAAGGCGGCAGGACCTGATGCAATACCCGTTAGACTGATCAAAAACAACATTGATATACTAGCGATCCATCTACAACACATATTTAACCATTCATTGGCAAACGGAATATATCCTGACGAGCTGAAGGTTGCAAGGGTTGTACCTATTTATAAAGGCGGTGAGCGATCTGATCCGCGAAACTACAGACCAATATCGGTATTAAATGCAATTAATACAGTTTTTGAAAAGGTTCTTTGTAAACGTATACAAAATTTTCTAAATAAATATAACATTATATGTCATAATCAGCATGGCTTCAGGCCCCAAAGGTCAACGTCATCCGCAGTTCTTTCTCTTTCACAACTTATAAATTCTGCACTGCATAATAACAAGCTGGCCATAGTAGTATATTTAGACATATCAAAAGCTTTCGATACGGTTGATCACACAATACTACAACAGAAATTGGAAACCTACGGTTTAAGAGGGAAAATTCGTGATCTAATTAAAAGCTATTTTACAGGACGGAAACAATATGTTGTCGTGAACAATTTAGCCTCACTACCGCAAAGCATTAATCTAGGTGTGCCTCAGAGCTCCGTGCTTGGGCCGCTATTCTTTTCCCTGTATATTAATGACCTTCCATCAACGCTGAAATATTCGAAAGCTGTAATATATGCTGATGACACTGCACTGCTTTTTACAGGGGAAAATTTAGTGGCACTTAAATGTATAATTAATGAAGAGCTTGGTGAAGTTTCGCAGTGGTTTAAAAGTAATCGGTTAATCCTTAATACTGAGAAAATAAAGTACGCCGTGTTTCACTCGCGCAGGAAGAACATGAACTACGAACGTATATCTGTAACTATTGACAACACGACTCTGCTGAGGGTGTCTCAATACAAGTATCTTGGTGTCCTGTTCGCGTCTCATATGCACTGGAAAGAACAAATTAATAATGTTTGCTCCAAATTAGCCTATGGTTGTCATGTTTTACTAAAGGCCAGGGACTGCTTTGATCTTCCAATTCTACGCGTTCTGTATTTCGCCTTTGTGCACAGTCAATTATCTTATTGCCTGGAAGCGTGGGGTGGTACATATAAAACATACCTAGATCCTGTTTCTCGCCTTCAAAAACGAGCTATTCGTATGATAACTTATTCAAATAATACACACCCCAGCAGGCCACTCTTTCAGCAGCTTTGTATCTTACCCCTATCAATGGCATATAAACTGAAGATAGCTGAAATAGTAAACAATGTAATAAAATCTAACAACCCCCTGCCCCTTAGTTTATTTAGATTACCAATGAAACAAACAAGAGCTGCAACTAACAATCTATTTAATTTACCACCTTGTTACAATATGTACGGCCGGAGACTCCTAGAATACAGTGGAGCCCATGTGTGGAATGAAATCCCGAATGAAGTTAAAGAAAAAAATAACTTTTCAGCATCTTTAAAACACTATTTAATTTCCATGGAAATGTAGGAATCAATTGTGTGTGTTAATCTTGAAGTTTTTTATTTTACACGGTCTGCGGTAGTATTGTGCTTGTGTTGTATTTGGACCCCTCACTAGCCGTAAAGGCTATGGGTCCAACCAACAGTTTGTGTACTGTTTCTGAGAATAAAATATGTCACTACGAAAAAAAAAATTCCTTGGAATCCGTTTTATAAAGAACAAAAGGTTCCTAAGGCATATTACTTATATTAGTTGCAGCATTGGCATTTCCACTGGGTGTAACGCCAGTTAAGAAACAGTAAATTCTTCTGCAAGTGAGGCTCCAGATAATAGCTCATTTTCAGCAAATAACTAGCCTAGTCTTTGGGTGTGTTTTTTGTGAACAAATGCTTCATTCAGAACTTTCATAGCTGCCAGGGATTGTGCCTGTTATTACTAAGTAAGCGCTGTTGGTAAGCTTGCCTTGCACTCCTTAGCTCATTAGCTAAATTATTACGATATGTTCTGAATGAAGACATATGAGAATGGTCATTAGTGAGCAAAAAACTCTTAATAAGTTTATTTACCATTTCATCGTTTCCGTATAAGGCGGTATTAGCCACGGCTTTCGCATCTTCGATTTTTTTCTTTTCGTCTTTCATGGAAAGAACTTTGGGTGGTGTACTTTTATTTTGCTTGAGAAAGTACATGTATCAATGCCGGCTGGCCGTACTTGAAAATTGAGGTTCAATCTTCATTACGAATTAATAGCCTAAAGCGGCGAAGAGATTCTTCAGTAATACACTGATAATTGGTTTTGTTTATGTGGGTTTTACGTCCCAAAGCGACTCAGGCTTTGAAGGATGCGGTAGTGAAGGGCTCCGGAAATTTCGACCACCTGGGTTTCTTTAACGTGCACTGACATCGCACAGTACGCGGGCCTCTAGAATTTCGCCTCCATTGAAATTAGACCGCCGCGGCCGGGATCGAACCCACGTCTTTCGGGTCTGGAGCCGAGCGACATAACCACCGAGCCACCGCGGCGGCTTAAATACATTGATAAGAAAAGGCTGCGCGTTGACAGGTGGCAAAGCTTGTAGAACAACAGAGACAAATACAGCTCAATGATCACAGATATCAGAGTATAGTTACAACACAACTGACAGAAAAAGTGATGTCAACAATCAAATGATGAAGCGTACTTGAAGAAGATGTCAACCTAGTAGATAAAATTAAATTCGGAATGCCATTTGATAAGACTTCATGTAAAAAGTCACTGCTCTTACAACTATTATCTGGAGCGTTAAGATTAAATTCGTGACCAGTAAGTGTAGATTTATAAGATTTATTATGAAAAGAAAATTCGAAAAAGGCATCGAGGAAGAGGCGGAGTAGGTAGATGAAGTGCAAAGGCAGGGAGGTTAACCGGAAGAATAATCGCTTTGCCAACCTGAAAAAAAGCAATAAATTTGTCAGCACAATCAGATGGCGGCCTATAAACTACCAAGACAATAATATCGACAGTTTAAACGGTTAGCATGTCCAAATCATTCTTCACCGCAGAAACCTCACCGTTAAGGCCTTAAGGATGGTGTCTACTTTGTTGGAAACTTGACTGCTTTAAATAAAAAGTTGTGGCTCGCGAAATACGCAGCCAAAGAAAAGGTTGATGAAGTCGAGAGTGTGACGGAATCCCGTCTGGCCGGGGGGATACATTTCAAAACAAAGAGACGCCGACCAGTAAAACGAAAAGATTGTATTGACGTTTCGGCGCCCAGAACGGGGGCCTTGTTCGCAATCTGAACATTGTGAACAAGGCCCCCGTTCTGGGCGCCGAAACGTCAATACAATCTTTTCGTTTTACTGGTCGGCGTCTCTTTGTTTTGAAACCAAAGAAAAGGGTTAGGAATTTGTCTGGACTCAGGAAGGGAAAGTCTACGTTCGTAAGGGAGCAGGTGCGAAGGCTATCAGGACTGGGTGCGAGGAAGATCTTGACAAGCTAGTGTAGTCTAGCCTCCTATACAAATGTTATTTTAGGATCATCTTTTTGTTACCATGTCTTCTTTCAGTACTAACACATTCAACGACTTACTGTGAAATTATTGCTATTATTTAGACAACTTTTTTCAATCTATCATTTGAATGCTAAAAGTTTGAAAAATAAAATTAAACATATTGAGGGCGAAATGAAACCACTGGCGACCAAATTTGACTTTCTGGCGTTTGCGGAAACTTGGTTCAGCAGTCCGGAGGATTGCACGCCTATTGCAGAGCACGCATATAGACGTGTCGCCGTTAAGGGTTAACAAACGCGGAGGGATAGTATCCTTGTTCATAAAGAACCACCTATGTTTTGAAAATTTAAAGAGTTATTCACTTGTGATTGACCATTTTGAAGTTGTTACCATACGGTGTCACAACATAGCTATCATGGTATTGCACCCTCCCCCTCATAGCAATGTAGCTGTGTTTATTCAGTTTGTTGAGTCTTTTTTGGAATTTACGTCTACACAACATGCATGTTGTGTTACTAGGAGACGTGAATATTGATATTTTGTATGTTATTCTACACAAATCAGATTACTGGAAATGTTGTTATCTTATGGTTGCGAAAACATAATTGATATACATACACGAATCGGCCGACAGACGGAAACCTTGCTCGATGCATGTTTTGCAAACATACCCAACAGTGCCAAGGCTGGTGTTCACTCTTCGGGTATATTTGATCAACTTCCCTTTTTTGCAGTTTTTTCACATACAAAGGAACCGGATACTCCTGTTTAGATACGTAAAACTTATGACCAAAAAAACGTCACTAAATTTTATTTACCTATGTCTGAAATTAGCTGGGTAGACGTATTCTTAACAAAAAATCTATCTGCCGCGTATAGCATATTCATAAAGAAAAACACTAGCTGCATATAATCGTACGAGTTAAATCGTACGAGTTAAGAAATGCAAGATAGCCAGAAAAGAATGGATCTCAGATGACCTTCTAAAGCGTATTAAACAAAAAATTGAGTTATTTGCATGATTTCTTGCAACGCGTAATCAGGAGCATTTTCAAAAGTTTAAAAAGTTTCTGAATAAAGTGAAGCGGGATATAAAAAAGGCTAAGTCACTTTTCTACAGTGCAAAGTTATTATTGACGCATAACGCTAGATCTGTTTGGCAAGGAATCAATAAACTTATCGGAAAAAAGAGATGTTCTTCCTTAGGAAATGCAAATCAATGAAGTTCTCTATAGCGGTGTCTCACTCGCTAATCTACTCAACGCCCATTTTTAAATGTAGGCAATTCCACTTCGTCTACTCTTCCTTTATCTGACAAATTATTCGATTCCTTTCTGTATCCAGCATGCGAAACTTCAAATTTTTTATCCCCCAAATCTGTAGAAGAAATTCTCTCGAGTAATAATCCAATACGCAGTACATGCTCTCCCGGCCCCGATGGCATTGCTGCACTGCTGCATTGCTGCAATAAAAGCTGCTGCAACGTTTATTAGGATACCTCTCGCACACATTTGTCAACAAATGCATCTTAGAGGTGAATTTCCGCATAAAATGACAGGCACCCGCATAACAGCAATTTGTTTAAAGAGGCAATAAAAATGATCTCAGTAATTATCGTCCTATTTTTGTACTGCCTTTATTTTCTAAAGTTGCGGAGAGAGTCATCTTCAACCGGGTATGCAAATTCCTACACTCTAATAATATAATTTGTAAGCTTTAATACGGATTTCAGCCTGGAAAATCCACTCAGACAGCTATGCTCGAAATAAAAAATGGTCTGATTCGTAATACTGAACATAATCTTTACACTGTTGATCTTGAATTTACCAAAGCCGTCGATTCCATAAGCAAAACATTCTGCTTCATAAGTTATACATGTATAATATTCGTGGAACACCTCACCAGTTACAAGGTTCTATACTGGCACCCCTTGTTTTTACACTATATATAAATGACCCAGTAAACATTCCAACTTATTCTACCATCGCTTTATATGCAAATGACGCGAGAAAATCTTTTTCCGATTCTGATCTTAGCGAACTCGAGCTTCGTTCCAACTCTTGCCTACATGAACTGATCCTGTGGCTTCCAGTGAACAAATTGGGACTGAATGCTGAGAAAACAAAATTTATGCTTTTTCACTCTAAAAATAAGCGTATAGATTACGCTATCTAACTCCAGTTCAACAATACCCTGATTGACTCTCTAAGCTCCTGCAAATTCTTAGGCGTTTTTTTTTTCGCAGGACCTAGGCTGGTATGACCATGTAAATTATTTTCGTTTGCATGTAGCTAGATCTATTGGTGTCCTCAATCGCATGAGGCACCTACTGCCTATGCAGAATAAAAGGCAGTTGTATTTTTCTCTAATCTATTCTAAACTGGTGCACTGAAATTTAGTCTGGGGCACATCGAACAAATATTAAACAGATTATTTGCTATAAAAAAAAGACCTTTGCGGCTATGTTTCCCAGACCTTTTTAAGGGCGACCGCTTATTTCAGGCCTTTCACACTCCTCCGTTCCCAGTGTGTCATAAGTATTCTGTTGCGGTACATATTTCTCAGATAATTAAGCAGTACATCGCATCGTTCAGACAAGCATATGTCAACAGAAATATAGACTACAGTCTACGTGTTATTTCTCTGATTACCACTCGCGCTCGGGCTAATTAGGGCCCCCAGAACATTAGATAACTAAGTTACTACAATATGTAACACCTACCCTTCAATAATCCATGACGCTTCGACCAGTCAAACTATTTTCCAATTTAAAAAGAAAATGAAGCTGCTACTTTCGCTTGTTCCTGATGTACCAAATACTTATGATAGCAAGTGTTTTCCCTACAGTCCCGTGATCTTATATTTTGTGTCCCGAGTTATATTCGTTACTGCTGTATTTTTCTCTGCCTATAATGTCATGTACTCAATTTCTAACTATGTCATAACATAAATTGATGGTATCCGTTTTTGTTTTTTATATGTTTTGTTATTTCATTCTTTAAAGCAAAATAGATTTGTCCACCCCTCTGCCATTGAGGTGTACCCCGGGGTGAGCCTCATCAGGAAGGATGCTATTTGCTTCCTTTTGCCTCATCCCGTGGGCATGCACTGTGCTTCATGTCCAAATAAACTGATTTGATTTGATTTGACGTGTGCCTCGCTTTAAATAGGAAATATAATTCTCAAGGAAGTTTATAAAATCGATTTCATGTACCGCCCAAGCATCTGTGAAAAACAGCGCACCAATGCTGTATTCAGCGTGCGCTGTCAAACATTATATGTTTTCAGACCTGTTCCGCATCGACTGAACTATTTAGTGTAAGCCGAAAAGCCGTTTTTTTTTTTACCGCTAAGCTGCTCTTATCTTTATGCCAGAGACGTTTGAAGAAATTCGCTTATGACATTGCATTGCTGAGTCACTCAGGGGATGAGATGCAAAGCATGATCAATAACATAGACAGGAAACAAAGTTAATGTTCGAGAGTCTCGAAAGGCAATAGCAGTTTACAGTTGGTCGCCAGACGCTGGAATTAGTACGCGAATACGTCTACTTAGAGAAGCCAGTGACCGCTGATCCGGACCACTACACGCAAAAAATTCAGAGTAAGACTGGGATGGAGCTCGTTTGGCTGGTTCTCTCAGATCACGAATCGCAGTTTACCGATATCCGTCGAGAGAAAACTATATAACAGAACAGCTGTGTCTCAGCAGCTCGCGCCAACAAGCTCTTCGCGCCAACCAGGTCTCCAAAACTCCGTGGGGCTGAAACGTGGAGGCCAGTCGAAAAGGGTTCAGCTTAAATTGAGAACTACGTAAGGTGTTGTGCAAATGAAAATGATAGTGTAATATTAAGGGACAGGAAGACAGCAGAGTGGGTCAGACAACAAACGCGGGTAATGAAATCCTAGTTGACACCAAGGAAAAGAAATGGGCTTGGGTAGGGCATGCATGCGAAGGCTGACTAACCATTTGACGTTAAAGTAACGGACTGGACGCCAATGGAAGGCAAGTGTAACCGGGGGCGGCAGAATGTAATGTGGGAAGATGACATAACGAAGTCTACGGGGATATGGTGGCCGCAGCTGGCACAGGACAGGGTTAATTGGAGTGGTATGGGAGAGGCTTTTGTCCTGCAGTGGACGTAGTCAGGCTGGTGATGATGATGATGATACCGATCTAAAAATGTTGTCCACAGGCGTGACGCCGCGGCGCCGTGATACGCCAGTGTGTACAGGGCCGCTGCGCAGCTTGTTTTAATTAAGAGCAGCATACTCTTGATGCGATGCAATTGCCAGGCGTGCTCTCGTTGCAACAGCAGCAATTAGTGCCAGTTGGAGCAGTCCAGGAGGGCTATAAGAACAATTTCAAAATAGCCAGTTTCTGCTGTTTTGTTTTCATAGTAATAATGTCCTCACCTACAAGACATGCATCCCCGTTCTCTTTCAGTACGCAGATCAGTTTTCTCGCCATGACCGCAAGGTTTGCTTTTTGAAAATTTGTGCGCTGATATGGTACGCCGAAACAGGGCAATATGAATAGGAAAACACAGACTAAGCTGGGCACAATGTAACAACTGATTTCGCGCAAACCAACTCTCCCAAGCTCCGTTGACAAGCTTCTGACTCCTCATATGTTCAGCCTGCTTTCCGTCGGTTTCCTAACGCATACCTCGCTTTGCCAACATGTTCTGTCTGTGAAGGGCTGTCCATCTGACATAACAAGTCGAGATAGCTACACGGGCAAGCAAGGAATGAACGTCTACACTTTCAAATGTGTTACAGATGGTACAGAGCTTCGTCGTCATCGTTGTCTTCTGTGCATTATCATCTTTTTCATTATAGCATTATTTTTAAATGAAGACGACGATGTGCAGTGCACAAAACCTCATTGTGAATATGAGTTCTATAGTAGAATGAGTTGAGGAAGATGAAGCTTTAGAAAAACACGGCGCTAGAGTTTGCTGCAGTTTAAAACGAGGCGTGATTGGCTGCGGCGATTGCGCTGTCGTGCAGAGGCCAGCGAAGCTGCTGTTCGCGACACCGCGGGTATATTTATTTTAGTTATGGTTCGGCAAAGTTCACCCTCATGGACAAGATCCACACAAACCGGCGAGCTGGTTTGACCCCGTGAAGTAGTGCTCTTACACTAAAATGCACAAAGTAAATTTTGGGCACGAAGCTACAGTGCAGCCTTGATCGGACATCTTTCCACTCGGGCTCAGCCACAGATCTGTTTGTACCGCTGTTCAAAATTTTTTGCTGCAAACTCATCGACTGCCTTGCTAAATATTGTAATATTTTCTTTTCTATGAATTTTTAGATTCTGACCTAATAAATTATGTTTTATCTTCTCTTTATCATCTTAACTCTTACCTCTTTTCAGTCCATGCCCTACTTGACCTAGGATCCACAGGTGTTGCTCTCCCGCGTACTTTCCTTTTACCTTTATTATGTACAGGTTTACAGCAACCTCTGCCTCCCGATCTTTAGCCGATTTCCCAGGGTCCATATGTGCCATCTTTTCAAAGAATAACAACATCAACACTAACTTTGCAGTGCACTCCGTCGTTTTTCTACCACTTGGCCAGCGATTGTCTGCAAAGCCAACCCCGCAGCCTTGCCGCGTGCGCTGGTTAGCCGCCATCTATCGCAGACTTGCCGTACCCGTAGTCGGCGATTTTCGGCATGACCAAAGGTCACCCGCCGCTCCGTAGCTGCTGCCTGTCAGGGCTACGATAAAACGCCTTCTTCGTCCAGGCACAACCGGTCGTACCAAGTGTGTTATCGAAATGACAGGTCAATCTGAAACACCCTTCCAAGGAAGTGCCCAGAAGAGACGCTGCTTTTCGTTTCAGCCTGGCATACTGCCGTTATAAAAAGTGATGGTAAAGCCGCATCAACACTATTATGTGCCAGCTTTATCACAACATTCCTTCAACCGACCCTTCACAAGTGCCTTGGAACAAATGGATTTCAAGGCTTTTTAATTCGCCGCCCCACCAACATCGTGACCGTTTGAGTGCGCTCGCTATCCGACATCGATCGTCTTCGCGAACTAGGCTCCGCCTGCTTCTGCACGACCACTGTTGTAGTTCAAGCTTATCTGGCACCTCCTTCAGACCATCGTCGCTATATCGTGTCGGGTGTCGACCCAGACGTCGCACCCAAGGATCTTGTTTCTTCGTTGGATTGATTGACACAGAAGGTGGTGGAAGCACGCTACATTTTCACGGTATGTGTCGGTCACGCTGCAGGGGCCTCTATCTCCTCCGACTCGCATGTCGTTTTTGAGGGCACCTGCAGCACTGCCTCTACAAACCCAGCATGGTTTTCTGTTATCGCTGCTTCCGGCCATGCCACATGAGAGCTTCTTGCCCGCATCCGACCGACACCTCTAAAGAGTTCCCAGTGAAGCGCCGCGCCTTTAGCAAGAAGAGTAAACGCCCCAAGGGAGCTCACCAGAAGCAATGCCGGAGTCGACCAATGGTGGCCTGCCTACATCGAGCCCTAGCCATTAAGCAAGACACTGTAAGCAAGGCACAATCGTAGGGCAGGCAACGCACCTGAGAAGCATATGTTCCCACGACGACTAATTTAAACGCCTCCACGTACTAAAAAACAATCTAATTGGTAGGAACCATCCTCTGGAGTCCCTTAATCATGCTTTGCAACGAGCAACGACCCTAAATTGAAGCGATGTACTTAAAAACGAAAAAACGTAACTGTGAGTGGCCTCCTGCACTTATAACAAAATTCTCGAACGCCCTTCCGAACAAACAATATTCTGCGGAAATAACACCTTATTTCAAATAGCAACCATTCTCCCAAGAAAATATTTCCCGACGAACCAAAAGTAATCCATACACAACACAAACCTGAAAGATTTCTGAAGGCTGTGTGTTAAAAAAAAAGAACGTTCACAGGAAAAAAGGAGGACAGACGGCAGGAAAGAAGCGCACATGCTTCTTCTGCGTTTCTTTCCTGTCGTCTGCCCTCCTTTTTTCCTGTGATCGTTTTTTTGGAGCACAGCCTTCAGAAACGAATATGCACCAACTAGCCTGTCAGAAAGTCTTACTAAACCTGAAAGAATGTCTAGTCAAATCTAGGCTTTATAAGAAACACCCGCCGACCGTAAGCCCATGCTCTCGCCCTATAGATGCAGGACATGCAAGAATTTACAAAGCGACACTACTGTTTGAAGCACGAAAAACGATTACAGCTTCGATACAAACTCTAGCTTTAATGCCCGTCCTCCAATGCTAAATACATCCTTCAATGCTCCTCTTGCCAGAAACTGCGTGTCATCCAATGTTAACTACATGCTTCAATGCTCCTTTTGCCACCAACAATATATCGGAGAAACTGGGCCCTCAATGAGCGCCATACTAAATGGCCATCGAGCTGACACAGCAAGGAACCTACAGAAGGCAATGGCGGAACTTTTGAACCAACGCGGTCATAACTTCGATGAACTTAAGCTGTTAAATCAGGTTTCAATTCTTCAAAGAATAGAAAATACAGAGTGGCATTCATAATTCACAAATTTAAAAAATTGCAACCAGCAGGGATTAACATACCGAGAGGAAACTTAGAAATCTTTCAGGTATATTCCTGCGCTGGCGTATTTCTTTCAACAGGTCTTACGCACGGCCTGAGCATTTACCAACACTCCATACCGCTGCTTAATCGTTTCTTTCACTTTACCCATCTGCCTCGTCCCGCCCTTTACCCCCTCAAAGTAAATATTTTCTTTTCTTTTCTCTCTTTATTGAATTTTATGTTTACCATGCGCCCGGCTTACCTTGCCATCGCTTCTCAGGAGCACTTGTCTTCCGCTTTTCTCTCCGACCTCAACCCCGGCTTCTTTTCATGTTTTTTTGCATTTTATTTTTCCTTTAATATATTTTCCCACGTATTTCGTTCTGCCATGCTGAGTAATCCCTTAACGAAGCTTTTCTGGACAATACTGCCAAGCTGCCTGTCGCAGCTGGACACACAGCCTTTCAAGCCCACGCCCGCTATCTCTCCACGCTCAGCACCCCGGGATTCCCTTCTACAGAGCTGGCTTTTAAGGTGATAGCCTTTAATGGCTCATACTCGCGTTCGTCCGTAGCATTTTAGGTTACGTGACCTTGCCGGTCCGTTCCATCCTAGGTCACGTGACCTTGTCCGGCCCGTTACATTTTAGGTCACATGACCTCATCAAAAACAGGGCTTCATGTTCCACTGCGAAAAGAAACGAAGATAGAGAAGAAGGCACGACTTCGTTTCTTTGCGCAGTTAAATATGATTCCATACCAACTCGCCAAGTTTTCCGTTCTTATTAAACAGGGCTTATTGCCTGATTTCCCAATCCCCATACTAATGACCTATGCACTGTCTGGGGCTAGTTTGTGACGATATTCTCCGACTACAGCTCACTGTGTTGTGTCCTTGCGTGTTTCCTTCTTCTATGACTCTTTCGTCGCGCTTTAGTCATGGACTATCTAGTGTGGTGCAGTCACATGCGCACATATATGGCTTGCCCCTTGTGCAACACAACAGGTTGCTCAGTTGTGTTCTGTAGAGCTGCTCCACTTCGTGGCGCCACAACTGCAGCAAGTGACACAGGTGTTAATAGCTAACCTTCCTTCAGTTTCCTAATTATGGATACCACACTGAAGAGTGACCTATATGCGTTGCAATTAAACTGCCAAGGTTTCCTGAGCACGCCAGGCAATATGCGCCGATTGCGCCTCGGTAGATTTCCTGCGTGCTCATCACTCTTATGAGAGACAAATGATCTCCTCCATCCTTTTTGGATCTAGAGCCTACTGTTGTCTTACTATCCCAGACAGCCGTACCAGTACTGCCTCCTGAACGCCTGGAAAGGCCGCACTATGCGTAGCTATTTCGTACCCCCCAGTTGAACTTCCACTACCGTTTTGGTGCAACAAATGGCAAGAAATTATGGCCATGATAGTTCGCCTTTCCCGCATTTACGTGATTACAAGCAGGAATTACAAGCTGATTTGCTTCACTAGACCCGAGTCACTGCAGCTAGTTAAAAAAACGGTTACGAAGAAAAATCCGGCTGTGGTGCTTGCCGTAGCATCATCACCAATTTCTCCAGTATATCAACCCACACTTCAGATCGTGGTGTTCATCCGGACTTCCTCGCCATCTGAAGCTCTTTATCACCGGGTTCGTTTAAATGCTGCATTTATAAACGCTTTAGAGTTACGATTAGGTTAAGCGAACAGACCCTATTGCTATAACTGCGGCTTAGTAGAAACAGTAGAGCATATTTTGTTAGAATGCCCAGCGTATGTTCAGGAGTGTGCACTTTATAAACATCTTATAGAATCACTCAGTCCTTTGTCTCTAAGCCTCGCTTGTGTATTAGGACCCTTAGTCAACCATATGAAGCAGACGGGGACTATGAACTTTTTATTTGATTATTTAGATGTCATTGGTGTTCGAGAGAAAACACTAATTCGTCCGTTCAGCACTCTCACTGCACATTCTCTGTGCAATGATCTTTGTCATTCCATTTTCTATACCTCCCTTATTCCATCTTTCTGTCACCGAATCCCTTCTCCACGCAGAGTAACAACTCGGCGGATTTAAGCACCGGCTAAATTCTGTTTTTTATTTAAACAGCTTTTCCCTCTCGGACGTGATTTTTGCGTAGTTCTACACGCACCCCTACAGTGGCAGAGGTCCTCGTCTGCAGCTAGGATTGATAGCTCAGATCCGTTGCACATAAAACGGGACGTCCTACTTTTGTTAGCATTCAATTTGTGGCCCCATCGCCGAGATCATCTACATTCTCCTCCTTCCTCCCCAGACCTGACATGGTGGTGTGGCGTACGTCCCCTCTCCCGGGACCGAGATGTAGACTTCTGGGCAGCCATCACCATGTGGCACTTAAGGGTTTAGATCCAAATTCTCAGCGTCGTGGTAAACGCTGTTGCCATGACGGGGCTTGTTCGGGACGCACTCAGCGACTGCCTTCTACCAGCTTCATCTGATCCACAGAAAACTTCGCGAGCAGCACATCAAATGGCCACTTAATAGAGTTTGGTGGGGGAAAGACGACAGCCTTCGGACCGACACCATCTCCTCCTACGGGCGGCCCGTCGTAGGGCGGAATTGACGGTCAATCCAGGCCCGTTTTCTTCGCAGCGCCGAGACATTTTACACCGGCTAACAGCTACGGCACGCCGACATGAGAAGCCCTCTCTTGTCAGTGGTGGCAGGACTTGTGTGCGTCTCTTGGCTCATCGCCAACGAATGCATCACCCTGGAGCACCTTTAGTTTCTTAGAAATCAGCAAGAATTCGAGGATCCCGCAGGCTCTGCATGTCTTGCCTAGGGACAGACGCAAAGATTCAAAGGATGTCAGGATTTTACTTCTGGCGTTCGACCCGATTCCGGTCGCCTTCACCTTCCCGAATACTCTTCCTTCATAAGCAGGCTCGCCTCCAAGAAAAGAGGACATTGACGGTATGCAGAAGCCATTCACCATGGCTGAGCTTCTTGTAGCCATAGACCAATCGAAACTGCGCAAAGCTCCTCTGCCGGATATAAGACGTCTTCAAAATTGTCGAAGGCCCGGCATTGGAGGGGTTACTTCAGGCCCTGAACACGAGTTGGACCACTGGAGATGTCCCAAACTAGTAGAAACATGTTGAGATAGTGCCGATTCCTAAGCCCGGAATATATCTTAGCCAGTTAAGCAACCTTCGCCCGATAGCACTTATGTCCACCCTATGTAAGCTATTAGAAGGGATGCTAGCTACGCGGCACTCATGGTGGCTGGAGTGGTATCGCTGGTATCACCCTTCTCAGATTGACCTTCGCCCTCACTTGTGCACTGCGGACCGGTTAGGCCATCTATAAATTATGGTGCTACATGGAGGCAGATCTCAGAGAATCGGCACTCCTCTAACCATGGCCTCTGACGACTTCACAAAGCCTACGACGACGTCTACGACGATTTCATCTCCGTACGCCTCAGTAAACAATTTGCTGGACACTTGTTAATAGGGGTGTACCTTTAGGATCAGTGCTGGCTCCATTATTATATAACATGCCACTTCTTCCTGTGACATGCCAACTTGATATCATTCCAGATATCTTTCATTTGATGTGTGCGGATCTTGTAACGGTCTGGTCAGCACTCACGAACCTTAGCCGCCAAGTAGGTCTTCAGACCGCTTCGGACAAGAACTTTCAGTAGTGCACGAAGATTTGCCTGGCGCTGTTGCTTGAAAAGGCACACTTTATATTTATCACAAGCCAATCGGGTAGACGCCGCCTTTGGCTAACACCTATACAGCTGTTCTTGAAAGACCAACTACTCATTACATCCTCGTCGATGCGGTTGCCAGGTAACGAACCGGACTGCTCTGGATCTGCAGAATCGTGGGTTCGATCTGCGCTGCAGAAGGCCGCTAATACGCTGCACCTATTGCACTGCCCAGAAAACAAGTGGAGCTTGGCCTAATATGACTCGAACGTTAGTGCCCTTTGTGTTGCAACCTCGGCTTGTTAATCAAGCCCATATCCAAGACCTTACCGTAAGAGATTGGAACCGCTTGGAAACACTCAACAGAGAGGCCGCGCGGGTCATCAACCTCTGCTAGACCCCTATTCATACAGTACAAGCGAAAGCTCAGCTGAATACTAGATGAGCTCGTTTAGATTAGTCGAATTGCGCGCAGCCTTACTTAAAGCAAACGCGGCACTATCTGCCGTGTCACATTACTTTGACCCCACTTATCTACTTCTTCATCTGACACCTTCGGAACCCCCTCCTTGGCAGCGTCCTCAGGTCACCTACAACCGACGTATAAGTGTCATGCGCAACGTTCACCTTTCAGTGACAGAAGCAGAGCCCCATCTCCCGGCAGGTTCCACAGGCGCGCTTTCAGCTTAGTGGATGCGAGCGCGAAAAACCGTATTTTGCACAGAAGTTTCCTTTGTACACCTCTCACTTATGTACGACAGGCACTTTCCTATATGACAGAGGCGCCGCTTCACTCTGTGACAGCATAGCTCACAGCCACTCGTGAGTGTTTGTCCAGTTTAAAACACAGCATTTTTATTCCACGAGCGACCCGGCTTCACCTATATACAGATTTCACACAAGCATTTGGGGCTCTACGGCGCGTAGCGCATTTCCTGGACATCGTTGCCTATGTGTGCCACATTATGAAATCATATCTATGCCTTGCCCGAGTTTTGTGGGTTCAAAACACTACGCACCATCTTAGGGAAGCAGACAATGCGTTCCATTCGCTCCCAGTGACATGCCTGCGGCCTCTACTGAAGTTATGCGCAAGAGACGCCGTACTGCCTGAAAAAGAGTTCCTCCGCCGCTCCACGCGTGCTTTAATTCCACCGCTTGAATCCAACCTTCCGGACGGTTTAGCTGGCCATGAAGAGGCGGCGTTGCGGAAAATACGGATGGATGTTCCACTGACGCCTGCGATCAGGGCTTTCTGGGCATCGTATACTCCTCTTCTGACCTGCCTCCTCCGCTCCACTACCGCTAGAGACGCCACGTTAGCTCCTTTCTTGCTAACTTCGGCGCCACTGTTACCACCCCAGCCAACCACGAGACAGAATCATCTGGAAACATGGGTCCCAATACCGGGCTTATTTGGCATTTACAGCCTCCACAGGCAGGTATATGTATTAATGACTATCTTGTGCCTAAGGCTAAATTTGCGCAATTAAAAAAAGGTGACTTTTGAGGATGGGGTCTGCTCTATCGCAAAATCTTTATATCTACTCACCTTGAAACTGTCAGTAGGGTCATGAATGTGCTTGCCCTCGAGCCTAACAGCCAGTAGGACTATAACCACTATAAAAGCTATAGACATCACTGCGGTCATCTCAGAACGAAACAGCAGATACCTACGCCTGGTTTC